>NC_036851.1:48161141-48183056 GCF_002910315.2 Salvelinus sp. IW2-2015 | reverse complement strand
TGCCTGATTATTACATACCCAGTTCTGACCTCAGCCTGATTAATACATACCCCAGTCCTGAACTCAGCCGTGTTTATATATATCACACGCCAGTCCTGACCTCAGCCTGATTATTACCCACCCCGTCCTGACCTCAGCCTGATTATTACATACCCCAGTCCTGACCTCAGGCTGATTAATACATACCCCAGTCCTGACCTCAGCTGATTAATCATACCCCTGTCCTGACCTCAGCGTATTAATACATAACCCAGTACTGACCTCAGCCTGATTAATACATACCCCTGTCCTGACCTCAGCCTGAATTATTACATACCCCTGTTCTGACCTCAGCCTGATTAATACATACCCTAGTCCTGACCTCAGCCTGAATTAATACATACCCCTGTCCTGACCTCAGCCTGATTAATACATACCCCTGTCCTGACCTCAGCCTGATTAATACATACCCCTGTCCTGACCTCAGCCTGATTAATACATACCCCTGTCCTGACCTCAGCCTGATTAATACATACCCTAGTCCTGAGCTCAGCCGTATTATTACATACCCCTGTCCTGACCTCAGCCTGATTAATACATACCCCTGTCCTGACCTCAGCCTGATTAACACATACCCAAGTCCTGACCTCAGCCTGATTAATACATACCCCAGTCCTGACCTCAGCCTGATTAATACATACCCAGTTCTGACCTCAGCCTGATTAATACATACCCCAGTCCTGAGCTCAGCGTATTTAACACCCCAGTCCTGACCTCAGCCTGATTATTACACACCCCAGTCCTGACCTCAGCCTGATTATTAACATACCCAGTCCTGACCTCAGCCTGATTAATACATACCCTGTCCTGACCTCAGCCTGATTATGCATACCCCTGTCCTGACCTCAGCCTGATTAATACATACCCTTGTCCTGACCTCAGCCTGATTATTACATACCCCGCTTCCTGACCTCAGCCTGATTAATAATACCCTAGTCCTGACCTCAGATGATTAAATACATACCCTTGTCCTGACCTCAGCCTGATTAATACATACCCCTGTCCTGACCTCAGCCTGATTAATACGTACCCCTGTCCTGACCTCAGCCTGATTAATACATACCCCTGTCCTGACCTCAGCCTGATTAATACATACCCCCAGTCTTGACCTCAGCCGATTAATCATCCCCAGTCCTGACAGCCTGATTAATACATACCCCTGTCCTGACCTCAGCCTGATTATTACATACCCCTGTCCTGACCTCAGCCTGATTAATACATACCCTGTCCTGACCTCAGCCTGATTAATACATACCCTAGTTCTGATCTCAGCATGATTAATACATACCCCAGTCCTGACTCGCAGTCCCCTCCTGACCTAATCACCGACTACAATGACCTGCCTTTCCTTCTCCCTGGATACCCTCGCTCCCCTCAAAACAGATCAGGTTGTGCAACTGTCTCAAAGGGTGTCACCCAGGGGTCAATGTTGAGTCCATTCCTCTTCATCATATACCTCTTACCCCTGGGAAAGCTCACGCGACATCACAAAGTTCACTTCCACTGCTATGCAGATGACACAAAGATCTACCTCTCACCAAACCCACCACTCTCCCTCCCACCTCCCTCATCAGCTGACCTCAGACATCTGGAGCTGGATGAACAGGAACTGTTGCGGTAACCGTATTACCACCACACCAGCAGTCATGAGTCATGACCACAGGACCGTGACCGTTGGGTCACGGTAATCTCTTCTTATGCACTCTGGACATGCGTTGGTAGTACCTAACTCACTAACGATAATCAGGTCCTATCAGGTCCTAATGGTCTGGTACTCAGGGCTTTATTGTCCCTCCATCAGGTCCTAATGGTCTGGTACTCAGGCTCTGTTGTACCTCCATCAGATCCTAATGGCCTGGTACTCAGGGCTCTATTGTCCCTCCATCAGGTCCTAATGGTCTGGTACTCAGCGCTCTATTGTCCCTCCATCAGGTCCTAATGGTCTGCTACTCAGGGCTCTATTGTCCCTCCATCAGGTCCTAATGGTCTGGTACTCAGGGCTCTATTGTCCTCCATCAGGTCCTAATGGTCTGGTACTCAGGCTCTTTTGTACATCCATCAGATCCTAATGGTCTGGTACTCAGGGCTCTATTGTCCCTCTAACGACAATGACATCAAGGAAATGCTATCGAAAATCACATCAAACACTTATCATCAAAACATTATGTGCTTTTAAACTCACCTCACTGTGATTGATCAATTTGAAGAAAGATATTCAACAACAGGTTCAAACTGAGATAGAAAACATGGTTGTTGTAGATGTTGTTTCAAAGCCGAACACAATGAAATGGACAGCGCTATCTAAGGTGATGATTAATTCAAAACACTTATAGGCATATTAGAGCTTATGCATAAGCATAGGCCTATATACGGTGCATTCGGAAAGTATTCAGACCCCTTGACTTTTTCCACATTTTGTTACGTTACAGCCTTTTTGTAAAATGGATTCAATGTTTTTTCCCCTCATTAATCTACACACAATACCCCATAATGATGAAGAAAAAATGGTTTTTAGAAATGTTAAAAATGTTTTAAAAAATAAAAACGGAACTATCACAGTATTCAGACCTTTACTCAGTACTTTGTAGAAGCACCTTTGGCAGCGTTTACAGCCTCGAGTCTTCTTGGGTACGATGCTACAGCTTGCCACATCTGTATTTGGGGAGTTTCTCCCATTCTTCTATACAGATCCTCTCAAGTTCTGTCAGGTTGGATGGGGAGCATCGCTGCACAGCTATTTTCAGGTCTATCCAGAGATGTTTGCTTAGGGTTATTGTCCTGTTGGAAGGTGAACCTTTGCCCCAGTCTAAGGTCCTGAGCGCTCTGGAGCATCTTTCCTTCGATCCTGACTAGTCTCCCAGTCCCTGCAGCTGAAAAACATCCTCAACGCATGATGCTGCCTCCACCATGCTTCACCGAATGGATGGTGAAAAACATCCTCAACGCATGATGCTGCCTCCACCATGCTTCACCGAATGGATGGTGATATGTTTCATCAAGACGTGACGCTTGGCATTCAGGCCAAGGAGTTTAATCTTGGTTTCATCAGACCAGAGAATCTTCTTTCTCATGGTCTGAGAGTCCTTTAGGTGCCTTTTGGCAAACTCCAAGTGGGCTGTTATGTGCTTTTTACTGAGGAGTGGCTTCTGTCTGGCCACACTACCAYAACGGCCTGATTGGTGGAGTGCTGTAGAGATGGTTGTCCTTCTGGAAGGTTCTCCCGTCTCCACAGAGGAACTCTGGAGCTCTTACAGAGTGACCATCGGGTTCTTGGTCACCTCCCTGACCAAGGCCCTTCTCCCCTGATCACCAAACTGATCAGTTTGGTGAGGCGGCCAGCTCTAGGAAGAGTCTTGGTGTTTCCAAACTTCTTCCATTTAAGAATGATGGAGGCCACTGTGTTCTTGGGGACCTTCAATGCTGCAGAATTTTTTGGTAACTTTCCCCAGATCTATGCCTCGACACAATCCTTTCTCTGAGCTCTACGGACAATTCCTTTGACCTGATGGCTTGGTTTTTGCTCTGACATGCAGTGTCAACTTTTGGACCTTATATAGACAGGTGTGTGCCTTTCCAAATCATATCCAATCAATTGAATGTACCCAAGGTGGACTCCAATCAAGTTGTAGAACCTTCTCAAGGGTGATCAATGGAAACAGGATGCACCTGAGCTCAATTTCGAGTCTCATAGAAAAGGGTCTGAATACTTTTGTAAATAAGGTATTTCTGTTCTTTATTTTGAATAAATGTGCAAAAATTTCTAACAACCTGTTTTCACGTAGTAATTTTGGGGCAATGTGTGTAGACTGATGAGGGGAAAAAAATATTTTACAATAAGGCTGTAACGTAACAAAATGTGGAAAAAGTCAAGGGGTTTGAATACTTTCCCGAATACAATGTATATAGTGTATATTAGTGTTTTCTTTTTTATATATATATATATTTTTTTACAAATTATAGAATGAATATACTATATGAGGACAAGTCCGGGAAAAAAAACAGAACTAAAATAATGATTGTGCCATTATACAATACATAGCCTATTGGATATTACACATGGAAGAAAAACATAAAAAAATACTGATTTAAGATATCTTTGGAACATAACTGCTCTAGCCTATATTAAACAAATTCAGATTTAGCCTAATCTTATAATACATTTATGTTTTGACTAGGCTAGTTCTAGGTCATTTTTCATAATTAATAGGATGACACATTACCTTCATCTACAGAATATCTCTGACACATTACTTTCATCTACAGAATATCTCTGACACATTACCTTCATCTACAGAATATCTCTGACACATTACCTTCATCTACAGAATATCTCTGACACATTACCTTNGCTCTATTGTCCCTCCATCAGGTCCTAATGGTCTGCTACTCAGGGCTCTATTGTCCCTCCATCAGGTCCTAATGGTCTGGTACTCAGGGCTCTATTGTCCCTCCATCAGGTCCTAATGGTCTGGTACTCAGGGCTCTTTTGTACATCCATCAGATCCTAATGGTCTGGTACTCAGGGCTCTATTGTCCCTCTAACGACAATGACATCAAGGCAAATGCTATCGAAAATCACATCAAACACTTATCATCAAAACATTATGTGCTTTTAAACTCACCTCACTGTGATTGATCAATTTGAAGAAAGATATTCAACAACAGGTTCAAACTGAGTAGAAAACATGGTTGTTGTAGATGTTGTTTCAAAGCCGAACACAATGAAATGGACAGCGCTATCTAAGGTGATGATTAATTCAAAACACTTATAGGCATATTAGAGCTTATGCATAAGCATAGGCCTATATACGGTGCATTCGGAAAGTATTCAGACCCCTTGACTTTTTCCACATTTTGTTACGTTACAGCCTTTTTGTAAAATGGATTCAATTGTTTTTCCCCTCATTAATCTACACACAATACCCCATAATGATGAAGAAAAAATGGTTTTTAGAAATGTTAAAAATGTTTWAAAAAATAAAAACGGAACTATCACAAGTATTCAGACCCTTTACTCAGTACTTTGTAGAAGCACCTTTGGCAGCGGTTACAGCCTCGAGTCTTCTTGGGTACGRTGCTACAAGCTTGCCACATCTGTATTTGGGGAGTTTCTCCCATTCTTCTATACAGATCCTCTCAAGTTCTGTCAGGTTGGATGGGGAGCATCGCTGCACAGCTATTTTCAGGTCTATCCAGAGATGTTTGCTTAGGGTTATTGTCCTGTTGGAAGGTGAACCTTTGCCCCAGTCTAAGGTCCTGAGCGCTCTGGAGCATCTTTCCTTCGATCCTGACTAGTCTCCCAGTYCCTGCAGCTGAAAAACATCCTCAACGCATGATGCTGCCTCCACCATGCTTCACCGAATGGATGGTGATATGTTTCATCAAGACGTGACGCTTGGCATTCAGGCCAAGGAGTTTAATCTTGGTTTCATCAGACCAGAGAATCTTCTTTCTCATGGTCTGAGAGTCCTTTAGGTGCCTTTTGGCAAACTCCAAGTGGGCTGTTATGTGCTTTTTACTGAGGAGTGGCTTCTGTCTGGCCACACTACCAYAACGGCCTGATTGGTGGAGTGCTGTAGAGATGGTTGTCCTTCTGGAAGGTTCTCCCGTCTCCACAGAGGAACTCTGGAGCTCTTACAGAGTGACCATCGGGTTCTTGGTCACCTCCCTGACCAAGGCCCTTCTCCCCTGATCACCAAACTGATCAGTTTGGTGAGGCGGCCAGCTCTAGGAAGAGTCTTGGTGTTTCCAAACTTCTTCCATTTAAGAATGATGGAGGCCACTGTGTTCTTGGGGACCTTCAATGCTGCAGAATTTTTTGGTAACTTTCCCCAGATCTATGCTCTCGCACAATCCTTTCTCTGACTCTACGGACAATTCCTTTGACCTGATGCTTGGTTTTTGCTCTGACATGCAGTGTCAACTTTGGACCTTATTATAGACAGGTGTGTGCCTTTCCAAATCATATCCAATCAATTGAATGTACCCAAGGTGGACTCCAATCAAGTTGTAGAACCTTCTCAAGGGTGATCAATGGAAACAGGATGCACCTGAGCTCAATTTCGAGTCTCATAGAAAAGGGTCTGAATACTTTTGTAAATAAGGTATTTCTGTTCTTTATTTTGAATAAATGTGCAAAAATTTCTAACAACCTGTTTTCACGTAGTAATTTTGGGGCTGTGTGTAGACTGATTGAGGGGAAAAAAATATTTTACAATAAGGCTGTAACGTAACAAAATGTGGAAAAAGTCAAGGGGTTTGAATACTTTCCGAATACAATGTATATAGTGTATATTAGTGTTTTCTTTTTTATATATATATATTTTTTTACAAATTATAGAATGAATATACTATATGAGGACAAGTCCGGGAAAAAAAACAGAACTAAAATAATGATTGTGCCATTATACAATACATAGCCTATTGGATATTACACATGGAAGAAAAACATAAAAAAATACTGATTTAAGATATCTTTGGAACATAACTGCTCTAGCCTATATTAAACAAATTCAGATTTAGCCTAATCTTATAATACATTTATGTTTTGACTAGGCTAGTTCTAGGTCATTTTTCATAATTAATAGGATGACACATTACCTTCATCTACAGAATATCTCTGACACTTACTTTCATCTACGAATATCTCTGACACATACCTTCATCTACAGAATATCTCTGACACATTACTCTCTACAGAATATCTCTGACACATTACCTTCATCTACAGAATATCTCTGACACATTACCTTCATCTACAGAATATCTCTGACACATTACCTTCATCTACAGAATATCTCTGACACATTACCTTCATCTACAGAATATCTCTGACACATCTACTTATCTACAGAATATCTCTGACACATTACCTTCAGCTACAGAATATCTCTGACACATTACCTTCAGCTACAGAAATTCTGACACATTACTTTAGCTACATAATAATCTCACCACCACGAGTTTCCATCTCCTCCCCTTTCTCCTTCATTTCTTTCTCCAATGCGCAGAATGACGGGCTGTCAACAGTTTAATGACATATGTTTTGTTTTGAAAACATGTTACTATCGATGTTACCGAACAGATTTCACTTGGTTTCCCAAATKAAGCACTGGGTAGCTGCAGGAACAGGGTTGGAGAGCCCATRGCATACAGAGTTTGTGCAGAATATCATCTGTCGCTCAACGAAATTACTGAAGTAACCTACCTGACATGAGTGAAAAATGTACTGATGAAAAGTGGTCTCCATTCCCTATTCCAGTGCAGATGACATGTATTTCCCTGTTCTTGCCCATTTGATAATGGTTCATTCTAAATCGAAACAAATTTGACATATTAGTATAGACAAGATTAAATTGAGAATAGTCTGATGGGTGAAAATATGATCACTTGATGAGAGAACAGTGTGTGCAGCCTGAGGCACAGAGCTCAGTCTTTTTTTTACCACTTTCTCAAATCATCAATAGCCTGTAGTCGCATCATGCAGCCCATATATCTTTTGTTTTCTAAGGCATTCTAAGGTTTGTATCATACAAAACTAACATTGCTAAATAATTCTAAATATGGCATATGAGACCTGCTTCAATTGATCACTTTTATGCTCAACATAGCCACTTCATATGCGCACTCTCGCTCCTGAATGTGAAGAATATCCTTTATATTTTATTAAGCTAAGTTCAATTACATTCTAGTTAATTCTATAAAATCATACAATATAAAATAATGGCATGGGACTTATAAGCATATCTTGTCTAATAAATGAACAAGCCTACAGCCTATGGCATGGAGCCTAGCCAGATAACAGTAGGCCAACTCATATTCTGTTTTGTAAGGGGTGTGTAACTGGTGGCAGGGAAGTCAGATGCAGGTGTCACGCCCTGAACTTAGAGAGCCTTTTTATTTTTCTATTTGGTTAGGTCAGGGTGTGATTTGGGTAGGAATTCTAGTTTTTCTATTTCTTTGTTGGCCGGGTATGGTTCCCAAACAAAGGCAGCTGTCTATCGTTGTCTCTGATTGGGGATCATACTTAGGCAGCCTTTTTTCCACCTTTAGTTTGTAGGATCTTGTTTGTGTGTAGTTGCTTTCTGCACTGCATGTAGCTTCACATTCGGTTGTAGTTTATTGTTTTTTTGTGTTCATCAAAATAAAATGATGTACGCTTACCACGCTGCACCTTGGTCTGATTCTTCCATCAACGATCGTGACAGAAGGGGAGCAGAACTAGGTAATAGCCGGAGCAGTTTAATACCAAAACCAACTGCATCAAGAAAACTATACAACATGGSTACAAAACCCGACGCGCACCAGTCTACATGTGCGGAGTATATCAGAATGTCATCAATATACACCGCTACACCCTGCCCGTGCAGGTCCCTGAAAATCTTGTCTACAAAGGCTTGGAAGACTGATGAAGCATTCATCAACCCGTACGGCATGACGAGGTACTCATAATGCCCTGAGGTCGTACTGAACATCGTCTTCACTTGTCTCCCTCCCTGATACGCACCAGGTTGTAAGCACTCCTGAGATCAAGTTTGGTGAAGAAGCGTGCCCCGTGCATTGACTCAATCGTCGTGGYGATAAGAGGTAGCGGGTAACTTTACCTCACAGTTATCTGATTTTGGCCTCGATAGTCAATACACGGGCGCAGACCTCCCTCCTTCTTCTTCACAAAAAAGAAACMCGAGGAGGCGGGGGAAGTGGAGGACCGAATGTACCCCTGACGCAGGGATTCGGAGACATATGTTTCCATAGCCACCGTTTCCGCCTGTGACAGAGGATACACGTGACTCCTGGGAAGTGCAGCGTCTACCAGGAGATTTATTGCGCAATCTCCCCGCCGATGGGGTGRTAATTGAGTCGCCTTCTTTTTGGAGAATATGCCAAATCGGCATATTCGGGGGGAATGCGCACAGTGGAGACCTGGTCTGGACTTTCCACCGTAGTAGCACCTCAACACCTCCCCGAGCACTCTCAGCATCACCATAGGTGGTTCCCCAGTCCCTCTGTCAACACAGTCAAAAGCCTGGGTGTCACCCTGGACTGTTCCGTCTCATTYGAACCCCACATAAAAACCATGAYCAGGACAGCATTCTTTCACCTCTGCAATATCTCCAGGCTCTGCCCCTCACTGTCACACTCCAGCACATAAACCCTCATTCATGCCCTGGTCATTTTCAGTTTGGACTATTGCAACACTCTGATCCCTGKTATCCCCACCAAACTCACCAACAGACATCAATCAACTGGTCCAGAATTCTGCTGCCAGAATCCTCACCTGTACCAGATCAACTGAACAGATCACACCAATCCTCATCAATCTACMCTGGCTCCCCTRTGCAATCCCGTATTAACTTTAAGACACTCCTCCTCACCTACAAAGCCCTCCACAATCTGGAACCCACTTACCTCTCTGACTTTCTCCCAGTCTATCCACTCCTSTGCTGGTCTCCTTGTCTCCCCCCATTCTGTCTCTCCACCATAGGTTCCCGGGCSTTCAGCTGCTCTGCACCCAGGCTCTGGAATGCACTCCCTCCACACATACAAGATGCAGACACAGTCTTCCTAAAAATCATCACACCTCTTCAAGGATGCCTGTTACCTATAGCCTGTGTTCTATGATTGACTCAGTCCTCTGTGCATCCCTATGTGTCCCCCCAACCCACACCCAAACTTTAATAACCTGTTTGGGATAGGGGGCAGCATGTTCACGTTCRGWTGAAAAGCGTRCCCAGAGTAAACTTCCTGCTACTCAGGCCCAGRAGCTAATATATGCATATTAGATTAGATTTGGATAGAAAACACTCTGAAATKTCTAAAACTGTTTGAATGATGTCTGTGAGTATAAMAKAACTCATATGGCAGGGGAAAAGCTGAGAAAAATCCAACCAGGAAGTGGGAAATCTGAGGTTTGTAGTTTTCAACTCATTGCCTTTCTAATATACAGTGTCTATGGGGTCATATTGCACTTCCTACGGCTTCCAGTAGATGTCAACAGTCTTTAGAACCTTGTTTCAGGCTTCTGCTGTGAAGGGGGAGAGAATGAGAGCTGATTAAGAGGTCTGGCAGAATGCCATGAGCTGGTCACCAGCGTGGCCGTTAGAGCGCCCTGCGTTCCATTGCATTTCTAAAGACAAAGGAATTCTCCAGTTGAAACATTATTGAAGATTTATGTTAAAAACATCCTAAAGATTGATTCTATACATCGTTTGACATGTTTCTACGAACTGTTATATAACTTTTTGGACTTTTTGTCTGAACTTTCACCTGGACTTGCCCGCGCCTCGGGAGTTTGGATTTGTGATCTAAACGCGCTAACAAAAAGGAGGTATTTGATGGACTATAAATAATGGACTTTATCGAACAAAATAAAAATGTATTGTGGAACTCTGGGATTCCTGGGAGTGCATTCTGATGAAGATCATCAAAGGTAAGTGAATATTTATAATGMTATTTCTGACTTCTGTTGACTCCACAACATGGCAGGTACCTGTATGGCTTTTTTTGTGTCTGAGCGCCGTACTCAGATTATTGCATGGTGTGCTTTTTCGGTAAAGCTTTTTTGAGTGTCCTATGAGTGCCATCTGATGAAGATCATCAAAGGTTAGTGATTCATTTTATCTCTATTTCTGCTTTTTGTGACTCCTCTCTTTGGCTGGAAAATGTCTGTATGTTTTTTGTGACTAGGCTCTGACCTAACATAATCATATGTTATGCTTTCGCTGTAAAGCCTTTTTGAAAACGRACACGATGGGTACATTAACAAGAAGTTAAGCTTTAATTTGGTGTATTGCACTTGTGAATGTATGAAAGTTAAATATTAAAAAAAATATATATTGAATTTCCGCTAGCGGAACCCCTAGCCGTAAGAATTAACCCTAAACCGGGTCCGTATCCTATTCCCAGCCCTACTCCCTAAACCTAAACCGGGTTTGTATCCGCTACCCAACCCCTCCATCCTCTGGTTATCTGTCCTGTTTCGTCTGGTTCTTTGATTAAAATTTATGCCATTTATTTGATGATTTTATGTAATTCACTTGTCGGCCCACTGTTAATGTAAGATGTCCTTGAGTACCCTGAATTAATGTATTATTAATAAGACATTTCTTATTATTTCTTCTTCTTCTTATTTTATCAAAAAATATACTTGCTGCTCTTGTAGAAGCTGTTGGCCTTCCAAACTATAGATGAAGCACTAAGATTAGGGCCAAGTAAGGCCCCTTAAATAGGAGCCAGGTAAGGCTCTCTTAAAACACCCAACAGTTACCAGGGGTTATTACACAAATGGGCCTGAAGTCCACAACGACCGTCACAAGTACTGACTAATCAGACAGTTCAAACAGCAGTGATTAAGTAGGCTACTGGGTAAAAGACAGCACTTAAATGTAATTGCCCTACAAGACAATACCAACAGCTACTTATTGAATCAAAAGTAGCTACACACTCAAGAAATTATTGGGGGACAATGAGTGGTTTTGACACTGACTGCTACTCTACACACACACACACACACGCACACACACACACRCACACACACACACACACACGCACGCACACACGCACACACACACATATTATCTCACTTGTGTCAGCATCGACACTGAGCTTAATCTCCTTAGATTTTATAGCAGAGAGAACACGAAAGGCCTATTGTGGATGCCATCATCTCGAAAGAGCTTACCAGGCAGATTTACTATTCAAGTGAGAGAAAAAGCACAGTTTTACAGACTATCGTTGCACCACCAATTCCAACCGGCACAGCTTTTGTTTACATTTCCCTGTGTCTGGCTCCTGTATCATAATGAAATGATGTCATAGTCTATCAGACAACAGCCAGCGACGCCGCCGCGCCAACAACAGCTTTTTATTCAAATCTATGTAAGAGGAGGGAGTTGAGTTCTGATATATGATTTATAGGCAGATGGCCAACTCACTGTACACTTTTAAGTTCAATGTCATCCACCAGTAAATTTCCCTCAGGTTGAAACTGCATTGTTAATGGCACAGTTCACCACTCATGCTCACAATATGCCTTTGCAAAATAGARGGTAAAAGTTCCATTCTCTTTTATCCAGCCACATGGCACTGGCTATACCTAGGGAAAGCCACAGTGCTCGCATGATAAGAGGAATGTTGAAAGAGAATTCAATATTTTCCCGGGGTTCGGAAACCTGCAGACGTATCCGAAATATTCAAAGACATGTTTTGTTGTAAGTTGCATAAGTCTCATTGCCACATCTATCTATTGTATAATGTTAAGAAATATATTCCTGCTTTTTGTGGGGTTGGGAGTTCATTTATTACTTACCAACTCATGAATTGATTTAGCCTTATCAAAATGAAGCCCCCCATGGCCGACAATAAAGTATTAATCATAGGTACGATAGTTGCTGTGGTGACATGGGACATCAGGAGGTAAAGTAGAACACCATGAGGTCCGAGGAGGAACTGCAGTCCAACAGTGTCACAACAAGAGGGTCATAATGTTCACACAACACCAACGAACCAACTTCTGACACCAATCGACACAAATTCTAACACCAACTGAGGAGCTCGATAACTGTCACATCTCTTTCCCCCTGTGCGCTATGGCAGGGGTAGCACTTTCCACTTTTCTCTCAGAAGCCTGGTGTGCCGCTAAGCCCAAACGCGTGCCGAGAGAGCCAGGGGGATCCTGGGTAGTTGAAAGGAGCTTTGCAGTCGCCGCTCCCTTCAAAGGAATGTCGGGGGCGTGCAGAACGCAGCGGCGGCGGATCAAAGGCCCTGACTACCTTCTCTTTAACTAGGGGGTTGGAACCTGTTAATGTTCACAAACCATTGTCTGCGTGACTCGAATTAGCTTGGCAAGAGAGGAACGGGGGAGAGATATAGAGAGAAAAAGCTTCCTTGGGAATGGCCGCCTGATTAGCCATTCTCCTCACCCCCTCTAGCCAATACTAAACAAAGACCAACTACTTAAACGGAGATATAGTCCTGAATCCAGGCTAGCTGGAAAAACATGTAAACGATTTGGCCTTCTAACATCGTTGCATTCAAACCAGAAACGATGGACAAAGATCCCTTGACTCACAAAATCATGGGTTGAAACCAGTTCAGGGAACACAACCGAAAACCCGGAAAATAATTAACTTTTTTGCGGTACAGAATCAGAACTGGGAACAAAAGTGATCTATACTGTSCTGGAAACAGAACCGTTATTTAAAAAACAGGGGAACTTGTTAGTAACGTTCTTATACGTTCCGGGCAAATTTTTTGGGGTCCCATGAAAAAATGCAACAAAGAGCCTTTGCAAAGCCCTCACTCTGTCACTACTCAGAAACTTTTCCAGTGTCTGCCTGCCAGCTGAAAAACTTTGCCTGTGTGTGTGCATGTGTAGGCTACCTGCCCTACCCCTCCGAAGCATAGGCTACTGTAGCCCCTCCCCCTCTGAAGTACAGGCTATTGTAGCCTACTGACGTTACAATCGTGATTCAGTAATTAGGTMGAGATTTTTTATTACAGAAGAATGGATTAACTTTTTCAATGCTATTTAAGGATAATATTTTGGTTCCAACCCCAGCTCAAAATACATCAAATGAAATCTCTATCAGTATGGGTTAGCATAATATGTCCATGCTGAGACTGAGGCTGGCCTAATATGTACCTATTATCTAGAGAAACCAGCTAGCTAAATATGAGGCATGTTATGGTCCATCGTCCCTATGCACCAAGCTATTGGCCTTTGGGTCTTTCTAATGCACCCACATGAAACAATAATGCTAACCTCTTCACTCATAAATATTTTATCCTCTATTATGTATCTTAAAGTGAACACAGCCCTACAGTACACATTATATATTCATTTCCAAGGGACTTTCAAGTTTACGAGCTCAGGTACTTGTCGCTTTGCCCTCGTTGTCAAACACGGTGATAGATTCTTGGTCATGCAGAGGCAAACTCGTATAGTGGAGAGCGTTTGTCGCATCGGATTGGCTTTTTGCCGCATGAGGTGTCAGTATGCTGCACCTGACAGGCTCTGCGATTCGTGCAGTTTCACCGAGGCTGTTAACAGTGACACTGACTAGAAGCGAATGGCTAGAACTGACACAGGAGGAAAAATCCACTGCTACAGCAAATATTTGATTATATGATTTTCAGTGGATTGGAGAATGCGCACACTGTTGACATTTTACACAACATCCACACTCTCTCACCCACGCATTAATGCCTAATCCAACTAACTCTGTGATCATTTCTCAAATATTCCTCCCTCAGGAATAGGGTGGATAGACAATGGTGTGTGTAGCTAGCGAGTGGACGGTTGAGGGTGCTCCCCTGTTTCACGTCTAGTCAGTTAAAATCGAATTAAATCAATGGTCGCACACACATATTTAGCAGATGTTATTGCAGGTGTAGCAAAATGTTTGTTTTCCTAGCTCCAAATGTCATAAATCTAACAATATAAACAATGCCACACAAATCTAAAAAGTGAAAGAATGGAATTAAGAAATGATGAGCAGTGTCAGAGTAAATATATTTACAGTATATACAGTGGGAGAACAAGCATTTGATACACTGCGCGATTTTGCAGTGTTTCCTACTTACAAAGCATGTAGAGGTCTGTAATTTTTATCATAGTGTCACTTCAACTGTGAGAGACGGAATCTAAAATCCAGAAAATCACATTGTATGATTTTAAGTAATTTCATTTGCATTTTATTGCATGACATAAGTATTTGATCACCTACCAACCAGTACGAATTCCGGCTCTCACAGACCTGTTAGTTTTTCTTTAAGAAGCCCTCCTGTTCTCCACTCATTACCTGTATAACTGACCTGTTTGAAACTCGTTACCTGTATAAAAGACACCTGCCACACACTCAATCAAACAGACTCCAACTCTCCACAATGGGCCATAAAATGTGTAGATCCATGCCACAAGCTGGGATGGGCAAGGACAATAGGCGAGCAGCTTGGTGAGAAGGCAACAACTGTTGGCGCAATTATTAGAAAATAGAAGAAGTTCAAGATGACGGTCAATCACCCTCGGTCTGGGGCTCCATGCAAGATCTCACTGGTGGGCATCAATATCATGAGGAGGTGAGGGATCAGCCCCAGAACTACACGGCAGACCTGGCCAATGACCTGAAGAGAGCTGGACCACAGTCTCAAAGAAAACCATTAGTAACACACTACGCCGTCATGGATTAAAAACCGCAGCGCACGCAAAGTTCCCCTCCTCAAGCCAGCCATGTCCAGGCCTCTGAAGTTTGCCAATGAACCATCTGGATATCCAGAGGAGGAATGGAGAAGGTCATGTGGTCTGATGAGACAAAAATAAGCTTTTTAGTCTAAACTTCCACTCCCTGTTTGGAGGAAGAAGAAGGATGAGTACAACCCCAAGAAACTACATCCCAACCGTGAAGCATGGAGGTAAACATCATTCTTTGGGGATGCTTTTTCTGCAAAAGGGGACAGGAACGCCAACCGTATTGAGGGAGGATGGATGGTGCCATGTATCGCGAGATCTTGGCCCAACAACCTCCTCCCTCAAGTAAAGAGCATGAAGATGCTCGTGGCTGGTCTTCAGCATGACAACGACCCGAAACACACAGCCAGGGCATCTAAGGAGGGCTCCGTAAAGCAATCTCAAGTCCTGGAGTGCCTAGCCCAGTCTCCAGACCTAAAACCCAATAGAAATCTTTTGAGGGAAGCTGAAAGTCCAGTATTGCCCAGGCGCAAAAACCCTGAAGGATCTGGAAGAGGTCTGTATAGAGTGGCCAAAACCCTGCTGCAGTGGTGCAAACCTGTCAACGAACTACAGGAAACGTCATGATCTCTGTAATTGCAAACAAAGGTTTCTGCACCAAATATTAAGTTCTGCTTTTCTGATTGATCAAACACTTATGTCATGCAATAAAATGACAATGGAATTACTTAAAAAATCATACAATGTCTGATTTTCTGATTTCCTCTCTCACAGTTCAAGTTAAACCTATGATAAAAATGACAGACCTCTACATGCTTTGTAAGTAGGAAAACCTGCAAAATCGGCAGTGTATCAAATACTTGTTCTCCCCACTGTATATGATGGGATTTATAGACATTATGGACAGTATATGKATATAWTATAGAATATATCTGCAGAATATGTAGGATAGAATAGTATATGTACAGCAGTAGAAAAATAGGATAGGCCTTGACTAGTATACAGTATACTGTAAATATGAAATGGGGTAAAATAGTATGTAAACGTTGTTAAGATAACCAGTGTCCATGTCTCTGTACATAGGACAGCAGTCTCTAAGGTGCAGGGTTGAGTACTGGGTGGTAGCCGGCTAGTGAYAGTGACTAAAGTTCAGGGCAGAGTRCTGGAAGGAGGCTAGCTAGTGGTGACTATTTAACAGTCTGATGGTCTCGGTTCCAGTTAACGACAGGTGGTGCACGTTGAGGAGCCAAATATGTCACAGGGTGCCTTCATAAGCATGACATTGCTGATTTACGAAGCCTTTGCGTAGCCTGTGACAACAAGCATGCATAATGTCACATTAAGCGTTGATATCTTAACATACCAACTGCCTTTTTGTGATAAGATTGTATACAGAGCCCCAGCCAGCCACAAGAGCCAGAGAATGAGAATCTTCATTTCATGTGTTTGCGAAAGCGTCATGAAGGCTGAAGAAACACGAATTTGTCCCACAGGAACGCAGCTGCATTTACAAGTCGGTTTACTTTTACTGTGCACGATACAGGAGGTTGGTTTCACCTTAATTGGGGAGGACTGGCTCGTTGTAATAGCTGGAGTGGAATAGTATCAAATACACATGGTTTCCATGTGTTTGATGCCATTCCATTCGCTCTGTTCCAGCCATTATCATTAGCCGTCCTCCCCGCAGCAGCCTACCCTGGTACACGATGACATGTCAGCTGAAAAATATATTGAACATAAATAATCACTGATCACTACCTGTCTTTTCAGTTCCTTTTGAAAAYGATTTGTGGCTTGTTTTTTTGACTGAAAATCATTCACCATTAAAGAGAAACAAATGAGTCCGATGGGACTTCCACAGGGGACGTGAGAACACAGTAATTGTGCTAATGTTGGGGACTCTGTGTAATTAAGATTAGATTTTGTTTTATCTGCCACATCAAGGATCCTTTAGTCCCAATTTGAATGCAATCTCATTGTGGCTCAATACATGGTGGATCAACCGTGGTAATTTAGAACGCATGTGTATCAGTTAACCGCTGTAATTCCTTTGGTTTGAACATGTGTCCATGGGAAGATATCAAATATTTTGTTTTGCACTTTGATGATGCCCCTTGTAGAAGGGAGAGAAACACAAAGATAATTTGTATCTGTAAAAAATATATCATTTCTCATGAATCTGAAATCCGATCAACATACAGTGCCTTCAGAAAGTATTTACACCCCTTCACGTTTTCCACATTGTGTTACGTTACAGCCTTACTCTAAAATTGATTAAATACATATTTTCTTCATGAATCAACACACAATAACACATAATGACAAAGTGAAAACAGGTTTTTAGAAATGCTATCAAATGTATTAAAGATAAAAAACTGAAATACCTTATTCACATAAGTATTCAGACCCTTTGCAAWGAGCCTCGAAATTGAGCTCAGGTGCATCATGTTTCCATTGACCATCCTTGGGATGTTTCTACAGTCTGATTGGAATCCACCTGTGGTAAATACAATCTACTGGACATGATTTGGAAACGCACACACCAGTCTATATAAGGTCCCACAGTTGACAGTGCATGTCAGAGCAAAAACCAGGCCATGAGGTTAAACAAATTGTCTGTAGAGCTCCGAGACGGGATTGTGTCGAGGCACAGATCTGGGGAAGGTTACCAAAAAATGTCTGCAGCATTGAAGGTCCCCAAGAACAAAGTGGCCTGCATTCTTAACTTCTCTAGGGTAGGGGGCAGCATTCGGAATTTTGGATGAAATGCATGCCCAAATTAAACTGCCTGCTTCTCGGGCCCAGAAGATATGAGAACACTCTAAAGTTTCCAAAAATGTTAAAAKGGTGTCTGTGAGTATAACAGAACTGATTTGGCAGGTGAAAACCTGAGAAAAATCCATTCAGGAAGTCSTATTTTGGGGGGTTTTGTAGTTTTCTATTCAATGCCATTACAGTATCCATTGACTTAGGACTCAAATTGCAGTTTCTATGCCTTCCACTAGATGTCAACAGTCTTTAGAAATTGTTTCAGGCTTGTATTCTGAAAAATGAAGACGTAAGACCAGTCTGAATGAGTCGACCCTAAAGTGTCACAGAGCTTTTTCATGCACGAGACGGAGAGAGTGCGTTTCTTGTTTACCTTTTAAATTGACGACGTTATTGTCCGGTTGAAATATTATCGATTATKTAGGCTAAAAACAACCTGAGGTTTGAATATAAACATCGTTTGACATGTTTCCTCTCTTATGCGGACTAGAATTTAGATTTTTTTGTCTTCCTGTTTTGACTGCATTTGAGCCTGTGGATTACTGAAGGAAATGCGCAAACAAAACGGAGGCTTTTGRATATAGAGAGACTTTATCGAACAAAAGGAACATTTATTGAGTAAATGAATGTCTGCTGAGTGCAACCATATGAAGATCATCAAAGGTAAGGGATTCATTTTATCTCTATTTCTGACTTGTGTAACTGTTCTACTTGGCTGGTTACTGTTTGTAATGATTTTTCTAGTGGGCTATGTTCTCAAATAATCGTAAGGTATGCWTTCGCCGTAAAGCATTTTTTAAATCTGACACCGTGGKTGGATTCACAAGAAGTTAATCTTTAAACCTATGTAAAATATGTTTTGTTTTCTGAATTTTTATAATGAGTATTTCTGTATTTGAATTTGGCGCCCAGCAGTTTCACTGGCTGTTGAAGAGGTCGGACGCTAACGTCTCACGTACCCAAGAGAGGTTAAATGGAAGAAGTTCGGAACCACTAAGACTCTTCCTAGAGCTGGCGAAACTGAGCAATTGTAGGAGAAGGGACTTGGTCAGGGGGTGACCAAGAACCCAATGGTCACTCTGACAGAGCTCCAGAGGTCCTCTGTAGAGATGGGAGAACCTTCCAGAAGGACAACCATCTCTGCAGCTCTCCACCAATCAGGCCTTTATGGTAGAGTGGCCAAACGGAAGCCACTCCTCAGTAAAAGGCACATAACAGCCCACTTGGAGTTTGCCAAAAGGCACCTAAAGGACTCTCAGACCAWGAGAAATAAGATTCTCTGGTCTAATGAAACCAAGACTGAACTCTTTAGCCTGAATGCCAAGCGTCAYGTCTGGAGGGAAACCTGACACCATCCCTACGGTGAAACATGGATGTGGCCGCATCATGCTGTGGGGATGTTTTTCAGTGGCAGGGACTRGGAGACTAGTCAGGACCGAGGGAAAGATGAACGGAGCAAAGTACAGAGAGATCCTTGATGGAAACCTGCTCCAGAACGCAAGGAGGTAGGTGGCGGGGTGTATGTGTGTGGGGGGAGTAGCTGATGCGGGATTCGGTTGATCCAATATCTGGGTCTGTCTCTGTGTCTGCTCCTCTTCACTCTCAGTGGCTCTGTTCCTTCATTGGATGAGTCGAATCAGMTGTCTGTTCCCTCCCATGAGCTCCACATTAATTGGTCCTATGCAATTGAAAATAAAATCAGGAAATTAAACTTAACATTCTTCAGTWTAAAACAGTAAACAGACTTTCTCTMCTCTAAATAAAAAATATTGGAACTAGGCAAGCCAGTTAAGAACAAATTCTTATTTACAATGACGGCCTACACCGGCTAAACCTGGACGTGCGCCGCTCTAAAGGACTCTCAATAAAAGCCGGTTGTGATACAGCCTGGATTCGAACCAGGGTGTCTGTACTGACGCCTCTAGTACTGAGATTTAGCGCCTTAGACCGCTGCGCCACTCAGGGGCCCAAATATGCACTATAAGAGCGTAGTCACACTATTACTGAGATCCTTTTTCTAACTGAAAACCATTCTGTCCTGCTGAGCTGATGTAGGTGCCAGTAAAGGAATATCTGGAAATATGATTCTTACATATCAGTTGTACATGTATTATTACTATTCAGTAAAATATAGTTTTAGCAAAGAACTTCATCACACAGGATCAAATGTTTTGCACACACTAGCAAGTTCAAATGAGTGTGTGTGTGTGTGTGTGTGTGTGTGTGTGTGTGTGTGTGTGTGTGTGTGTGTGTGTGTAGTAAGCTTCACATCAGTCAGAGTGTCTGCTGATGAAAGATGGAGTAGGCTCACATCAGTCAGAGTGTCTGCTGATAGAATGATGCGAGTAGCTACACATCAGTCAGAGTGTCTGCTGATAGGAATGATGGGAGTAGCTCAACATCAGTCAGAGTGTCTGCTGATAGAACGCCAATTCGTGAATTCTCAACCCAGTATAGAAGTGAGAAAATGAAGCACAACATTTTTCAGAAAATTTAAATAAGAAGCATTTTAGATCTGCGTTTATGAAACGCATCAAGATATTTCTTATGCGTTTTATCTTTGTTTCCAGCATATAAAATGCGAATTTTGCGTTAACGCAACCTCCTAAGTTTAATTCTGCTCGTTATTTAAGCAAGTTACTGAATTAATAAGGTGACGGGTCATCATATTGTGGTATAGCTTTCTGACGCGGTTGAGAATTCAAAGCCTTTGGACGAGTTATCTGTTTAGTGCCACTGCTATCTTTTGATATCCTTGCCTTTTTTTCTCCTCTCCGTTCTCAGCCTGTCTGCTCCGCCCCCATCTTCTCAGAGTAGAGCAGCAGGCCCGTTGCCCTAGCGACTCCAGACTCCACACAGACACAGGTTGTATACATGGTGGCTCCACAGCCAGTACTTTTCTTTCTTTAGACAAGCGTGCATCAACACTTTGTTCATTTGCACAATGTCTCTTGTTACATTCCTTGTAAATGTCCAAACTCACCATTTGGTAGCTCCTACCTATATATATATAACTTCGTGAGCTGGCTTGCTGTTTTTGCGCTTGTTAGCATATTTAAATAGCAGCCTCCATGGAAATTCACTTTTACTTGTGCTATTTTGTTAGAAATTCTGGTAACAGATGCAATGGTATTTTTTTTGCATTTTGGCGGCCCTTTGTGTACTAAGCGGTAATACCGTAATCTCGGGATGAGAGAAGGATGATATGACGATATGAAAATCTAGAAACTGCCGAATCCTAGTGTTAGTGCTTGACCTCTGTCCTCTTACTCTCGTCTTTCTACACCTCACCCCTTTCTAGCCCTGTCCTACATTCCCATCCTCCATCCTCTCCCTGTGGTGTAAAACCAGTTTTCCTTCCAGTCAATAACGCTTCATGACTCCCTCCTCTCTATCTCCAACCTCTCACACATCCACAGTCCCCTGCGGAATCTTAAACGCCTCTGCTTCTCCTCTGGCCCAGAACTTTGCACTTACTATGGTTTGTTGGTTTATATGCATGAAAAGAGGTTAATGAAGACATAACCTGCTCATCACTGGACTATTAATCCAAACCGCTTCTCTGTCTTGGTGTTGAAGTCTGTAGCATAAAATTAACTTATAAGACACATACTATCCCTACCTCTCTCCTCACCTCCGTAACCCGACTCGATCACCACACCCCTCATCCGTCGCCATCGCCCTCTCCCTCGCATGCCTCCCTCATTGAGGAAATGCTTGATACACCCACACACACCACACACACACACGACATCCGCGACAACACTACTACAACACACACACACACACACACACACACACACACACAACACACACCACACACACACACACACAACGACACACACACACACAGCCACACTGCATGAACTGCTAGTGTGTGCAAAACATTTGATCCTGTGTGATGAAGTTCTTTGGCTAAA
>NC_036851.1:48119493-48161116 GCF_002910315.2 Salvelinus sp. IW2-2015 | reverse complement strand
TCGACAGAAGAGAATGGACATTCTAAAAAAAACAACGATTATTGTGAACTAGGATTCCTGGCACTTCATTCTGATGAAAGTTCATCAAAGGTAAGGAATATTATGTTATTTTCGTTATTTGTTGTGACTCTTTTGACTCCAACATGGCGAGAATGACTGAGCGCTGTCTCAGATTATTGCATGCTGTGCTTTTTACTAAAGTTATTTTTTTAAATCTAACACAGCGGTTGCATTAGAACCAGTGTATCTTTAATTATATGTACAACATGTATTTTTCAGCAAAAGTTTTGATGAGTTTTTTCTGTTAGATTACGTGACTCTCTAAAATTTCTCCGACATTTGAAGCCATTTGTGACCAGTCGCCAATGTAAAACCACGATTTGTAGCTATAAATATGCAAATTTTCGAACAAACATAAATGTATTGTATAACATGAGTCATAAGACTGTCATCTGATGAAGTTGTTCAAAGGGTTAGTGATTAATTTTATTCTTATTTAGGGTTTTGTGAAAGCTATTTGCGGTGAAAAAATGGCGTTGTGTGTTGGGCATTGTGGTGAGCTTAACATAAATATATGTTGTGTTTTCGCTGGTAAAACATTTTAAAAATTCGGACATGTTGGCTGATTCACAAGATGTTTATCTTTCATTTGCTTGATTGGACTTGTGATTTCATGAAATTATATTATATTTATTCCCTGTGGCGCTAGCGTAGGCTATGCTAGTCAGCGTTTCTAAAGAGAATGATCCCTGGATCCGGGATAGGTGGTCCGTAGAGGTTAAAAAAAAAATATACAGGTGAAGTCGGAAGTTTCATACACCTTAGCCAAATACATTTAAACTTAGTTTTTCACAATTCCTGACATTTAATCCCGGTTAAAAATTCCCTGTCTTGGTTCAGTTAGGATAACCACTTCATTTTCGAATGTGAAATGTCAGAGTATAGCAGAGAGGATGATTTATTTCAGCTTTTATTTCTTTCATCACATTCCCAGTGGGTTAGAAGTTTACAATACACTCAATCAGTATTTGGTAGCATTGCCTTTAAATTGTTTAACTTGGGTCAAACGTGTCGGGTAACCTTCCACAAGCTTCCCACATAAGTTGGGTGAATTTTGGCCCATTCCTCCTGCGAAGAGCTGGTATAACTGAGTCAGATTTGTTAGGCCTCCTTGTTTTCAACACTTTTTCAGTTCGGCCCACAAATGTTTCTATAGATTTGAGGTCAGGGCCTTGTTGATGGCCACTCCAATACCTTGACATTGTTGTCCTTAAGCCATTTTGCCACAACTTTGGAAGTATGCTTTGGGGTCATTGTCCATTTGGAAGACCCATTTGCGACCAAGCTTTAACTTCCTGACTGAGTCTTGAGATGTAGCGTCAATATATCCAATAACTTTCCTGCCTCATGATGCCATCTATTTTGTGAAGTGCACCAGTCCCTCCTGCACCAAAAGCCCACCCCACAACATGATGCTGCCACCCCGTGCTTCACGTTGGGATGGTGTTCTTTGGATTGCAAGCCTCCCCCTATTTCTCAAAACATACAATGGTCATTATCGCCATAACAGTTCTTTTTTTGTTTCATCTGGACCAGACGACATTTCTCCAAAAAGTACAACTCTTTGTCCCCATGTGCAGTTGCAAACCGTAGTCTGGCTTTTTTATGGCGGTTTTGGAGCAGTGGCTTCTTCTTGCTGAGCGGCCTTTCAGGTTATGTCAATATAGACTCGTTTCACTGTGGATATAGTACTTTTGTACCTATTTCCTCCAGCATCTTCACAAGGTCCTTTGCTGTTGTTCTGGGATTGATTTGCGCTTTTCGCACCAAAGTACGTTCATCTCTAGGAGACAGAACGCGTCTCCTTACTGAAGGCAGTATGATGGCTGCAATGTCCATGGTATTTATACTTGCATACTATTGTTTGTACAGATGAACATGGTACCTTCAGCGTTGGAAAATTGCTCCCAAGGATGAACCAGACTTGTGGAGGTCTCCAATTTTTTTTTCTGAGGTCTTGGCTGATTTCTTTTGATTTTCCCAAATGCCAAGCAAAGAGGCACTACTTAGAGTTTGAAGGTAGCCTTGAAATGCATCCAAAGGTACACCATTCCAATTGAACTAAAATTATGTCAATTAGCCTATCAGAAGCTTCTAAACCCATTACTTAATTGTTCTGGATTTTTCCAAGCTGTTTAAAGGCACAGTCAACTTAGTGTATTGTAAACTTATGACCCTGGATGTGTATACAGTGAGCTTATAAGGTGAAATAATTTGTCAGTCAACAATTGTTGTAAAAATTACTTGTGTCATGCACAAAGTAGATGTCCTAACCGACTTATACAAAACTATAGTTTGTTAACAAGAAATTGTGGAGTGGTTGAAAAACGAGTATTAATGATGATTCCAAATAAGTGTATGTAAACTTCCAACTTCAACTGTAATACAGTATATCACGGTTGCAAGGCATATGAATTAACATGTTTAGAGCAACAAAGCAATTATCACAACACATAGGTTGAATGGCTTTTTTTTCTGGGCTTCTCAGGGATTCTTACCCACTCATGCTACTAGGTAGAGATGAAGATTAATTCACTCAGCCGTAGCACTCTTACCTTCAGCCGGCTACGAAATAGTACAAGTACTGCCAATCCCCCTCCTCTCTTCATTCATGCTTGCAGCTGCGCTGCATCGGAAATGTACGAAACTCAGATAGCGATTATGTGTGTGCGCGTATGCTCCTCAGTATGAACTAGTGTTCAGATGCATGTGTGGGGTGTGGACTGAGGTAAGGTTTTGGTGGATACAGTTGACCTCCGGTCGTCTTTCTGTATTGCAGTGTGCTTGTTTAGTCTCAGTAATAGTAACCGTGTGTCCAAGGCTAATACCGGGATGGGTTCGGTTTATGGGAAAGAGAGTGATGCCACAGGATGGTGAGTGTTCCCCGTCTTCTCCTGCTTAAGCATAACCTGTTTTCCGTAGAGATTATAGTTATCCCTTAAATATACCTTCTCTTCAATACATTCTTATATTTGTTAGCTCATTAAGTAAAAATACCTCCGCATGCAACTTGCTGCAATACGGTTAGGGTGAAAGAGTAAAGGAACAGAATGCCATCTACATTCGTTCGTTTCAAGCGTCTGTCATGTCAATCACCTTTTACACTACACTCGAAGGGGGCGTAATGCAATCGTAGTGAGTATTGCGCGACCAGAGAAGCAGTCCTCCCGAGCCAGTCACGTTGAAGGCTTGTTGGAGATGTAAGATGAACAGAGAGCCAAAGCCAGTGGAGCACGATAGAGTCCAGCGGCTTGTGTTGACACGGAGTTGCGGGTTTTATTAATGAACCCAGTCGTAGATAAGCTTGTTTGTTGTCTCCCATAGTCTCTCGAGAGCTATGTGCAGTGTATACAGAGGCGTCACGGCGTGTGGCCGTAACGCTATACTGTTTCTAGGTCGCTAGTCTATCCAAGCCAACAGAGTATACAAGTATACGTGAGCGAGGCGTCCCCCTCAGTCAACCCAGGGGGCAGAAAATACACTCCATTCTTACTATGTGCCAGAGTGGTGACCAGAACACAGAAAGATACAATGCACAATGGTTTGGGAGTAACGGTAGCCACAGGAGTAACATGAGAGGCCATGCGATCAGAGTGAAGACCCACCAAGGTCATTTAGGACTAAAGTATTATGCAATAAGGCAAGAGGGGGTGGTGGCGCAGGAAATGTGCGCCATCCATGGATGTTTCTACCCATAGTTATCATCAAAGTGATATAGCTCTGTCTATCAGTCAGCCTAAACAGTATATCCTAAAAATTCGTTTGTATTCCTCAACCGGAGTTGTTGTCTCTGATAAAATATTACCAGCGAGCAAAGTGTAGGTTCAGGCAGTAACCAACAGCCCGCAGAAAAGGACTCATCTAGCAGAATTACGAGTAGCTGCACGTGTGGAGCAGGTCAAGTGCTCCATCACTTGATAAAGAATGTTATGGGAGAGTAGCTACCACACAAGATCAATGATCAGAAAAGCTGATACTGCTGATGAGGAAGGGAGTGGAGATGCGTATGTAAGGGACATCCAGCGAGTCCGAGGCTCGTATGCTCCTATGGTGTGAGCTGGTACAGAGAAGAGGACAGCAAGCCGAAAACTGAGCGGTAGAAAGTGAGCATGGAAAGAAGTCCGACCAGGACTAAACAACATACAGTCAGAGTGTACTGCTCGCATAGAAAATCGAGCTAGCGAGAGCTCGCTCCACATCGATCAGAAGGGTCTGCGTGAGATAGAATGGAAGGAACACAAACCAGGAGAGAGTACGCGGTACACGCGATTACAGTCAAAGAAGAGTGTCTGGCTGATTAGAATGATGGGGAGTAGAGCACTCCACCACTCAGCATGCCCGGGCGTAGTGTAGTGCTCGACGTGAGAATGAGTAGGAAGGAAGTGGAAGCTCCACATCAGTCAGAAGGTTGATCTACGACTTGCGGCAGTAGGACAGTGAATGCCGCGAGTAAGAGCTCACACAGGTCAGAGTCAGGACGCCCACAAGGTGCTCAGCTCCGGAAGTCGATGAAACGAAGAGGTTGGAGTAGGGATTACAACAGCCAAGGGTCAGCTCAGTGTGTGCTGCAAAGATAGTGTTCGTGCTGGAAGTATGTGGCCCACAATGGTGATCGAGCCAGAGGGGCGGAGAGAAGAGGGAGGCGACCACAGTCCAGGGCAGATAAGCTACACATAGCTTGTGCCGTGGAAGGTGTGACTTGGAGGCTGAAGTAGCGTCCACTATGTGCAAGCCAAGAATAGTGCATGGCTGAGTAGTGAGCTAACCGGACATCAGTCAGTGTCTGCTGAAGGATGCCGTAACACGAGCAGAAGAGTGATGGAAGTTCGACAGTGACGTAGACAACATGAGTCAGGTCCAGAGTGATGCCTACGACCATTCGAGGTGTCAGGGCTGTGAGTAATATACGAGGAGATGGGAGGGCTCCACATCCAGTCAGAGTGTCTGGCTGAAGCACAACATAGCGCCAGAGCGAATGGTGAGTGAGCTGCCCGACTACACATACGGAGTAACAGGAGTGTCTAGCTGAATGTGAAGACTTGAATCGGAAAATTAGTAAAGCCATCAGCCCAAGGAGTGTCTGCTGATAGAATGGATGGAGAAGTAGCTATCACATCAGTCAGAGTGTCTGTTGACGATAAGAATGACTGGAGAAGGTAGCTACCACATCAGTCAGAGTGCGCAACATCTCTTAGCTGAGGAACTTGCATGGAAAGGAATAGCTACCACAATCATCAGGAGTGTCTGCTGATAGAGATTGATGGAGTCAAGCGCTAGATCCAGTCAGGGAGTGTCATGCTGATGGAAAAAAGATGGAGTAGCTTAATCAGTCAGAGTGATCTGCTGATAGGAATGATGGAGTAAACAATAGCTACACATCAGTGCAGGAGTGTCTGCTGATAGGAAGATGGAGTAGCTACACAATTTCAGTAGCAGTGTCTCTGATAGCAACGCCAATTTCGTGAATGTCTCAAGCCCCGTATAGAAGTTGAGATAAATGAAGCACAACATTTTTCAGAAAATTTAAACTAAGAAGCAATTTAGATCTGCGTTTATGAAACGCATCAAGTATTTCTTATGCGTTTTTTATCTTTGTTTTTCCAGCATATAAAATTGCAGGAAATTTTTGCGTTAACGCACCCCTAAGTTTAATTTGCTCGTCTATTTAAGCAATTACTGATATAATAAGGTGACGGGTCATCATATTGTGTAAGCTGTCTGACGCCGGTTGAGAATTCAAAGCCCTTTTGGACGAGTTATCGTGTTTTACAGCTGCCCACTGCTATCATTCTGATACTTCCTTGCCTTTTTTTCCCTCTCCGTTCTCAGCCTGTCTGCTTCCGCCCCTCATCTCTCAGAGTAGAGCAGGGCAGGCCCGTTGCCCTTAGGCGACTCCAGGGACTCACACAGACCCACAGGTTCGTATACATGGTGCTCCACAAGCCAGTCATTTCTATTCTTTAGACAAGCGTGCATCAACAACTTTTTGTTCATTGTTGCACAATGTCTCCTTGTTACATTACCTTGTAAATGTCCAAACTCACCATGGTGGTGCTCCACCTATTATATATATAATATCTCATGAGCTGGCTTGCTGTTTTGCGCCTTGTAGCATATTTAAATACGCCTCCCTGGAAATACTTTTACTTGTTGCTAATTTTGGTATATGATTCTGGTAACAGAGTGCCAATGGTATTTTTTTGCATTGGAGCCCTTGGTACTAAGCCCGATATACCGTAAAATCTCGGGGATGAAGAACGGATGAATGACGATATGAAAATCTCTAGCAAACGCCGAAATCCTAGTGTTAGTGCTTGACCGTCTGGTCCTCTTACTCTCTGTTTTCTACACCTCAAATCCCCTTTTCTAGCCCTGTCCTACATTCCCACCCTCCATTCCCTCTGTGGCTGTAGAACCAGTTTTTCTTCCAGTCAATCGCTTCTGAGCCCCCCTCTCATCTCTATCTCAACCCCCCTCTCCCTCCATCCTCCCTCTTAGGAATTAGAATGCTTGATACCACCACAACACAACAGCTACTCCATCATTCTATCAGCAGACACTCTGACTGATGTGTAGCTACTCCATAATTCTATCAGCAGACACTCTGACTGATGTGGAGCTACTGTTCTCCAGTACTTTTCTCTGTGTAGCCAACCTACTTTCTCTGGTAAAATTCAAGACAAACTTTAAACAAAACATTAGGAAATGTAGCTGACTAAACTATTTATATGATAAACATTAGAAATAGGATGGCCATGCATAATTTTAGCTAAAAATACCTTGGTTTTTCATTATGAGCTCATTTACTTGTGGCTACCACCCAAATTGCATTGTACTTCTGTTGTCATCTGATAAAAATGAATCTATTTTCTGCCGAATGAGTTGGACTAATGKATTTTCTGTGAAGGAAAAAATRTAGTTGCACATCCCTGAACACTCTACTGAAGCAAAACAAAAACACTATTGACTTTCATTATAAAACGCAACTCGTGTCAACACACAGCTGGACTCACGTGCTCCCGCTTTCTCCTGTTATTTACAAACAAGCACGTGACTGGCTCAACTGTTCTGGGAACCTACGATAAGCTTCATAGTGTAAAATAACATGACAGGTGAAACGAAGAACGTGATCTGCTTTATCTCCTAACGTATTGCACAAGTTGACTGCAGGTATTTACTTAATGTAGCTACAAATATAAAAATGTATTGAAAAATTTCAAATAAATGRTTTCAACGGTATTGACGGAATTGAAACTCCATCCTGTGGATATTTCATAACACCCCGGTATACGGTATATAAGCTAAAACAGACATGCATAAGAAAAGAGACGGAGGAGACACACACTCTCACCCACTCTCTGACACATTCTCTGACACACACACACACACACACGCACTTACACACTCACAAACACTGTCACTTTCCATACTCAGCCAAGCATGATGAAGGGGATTGGAATGTATTGTAGCGGCTGAGGAAGAGGAGGGTGATTAATCTTCATCTCTACCAGTAGCAGTGAGTGGGTAAAATCCCTGAGAAGCCAGAAAAAAAGCCATTACAACCTATGTGTTGTGATAATTGCTTTGTTTGCTCTATAACATGTTAATTCATATGCCTTGCAACCGTGATATACTGTATATACAGTTGAAGTTGGAAGTTTACATACACTTAKGTTGGAATCATTAATACTCGTTTTTCAACCACTCCACAAATTTCTTGTTAACAAACTATAGTTTTGTTAAGTCGGTTAGGACATCTACTTTGTGCATGACACAAGTAATTTTTACAACAATTGTTRACTGACAAATTATTTCACTTATAAGTCACTGTATCACAATTCCAGTGGGTCATAAGTTTACATACACTAAGTTGACTGTGCCTTTAAACAGCTTGGAAAAATTCCAGACAATTATGTAATGGCTTTAGAAGCTTCTGATAGGCTAATTGACATAATTTAGTCAATTGGAGGTGTACCTGTGGATGCATTTCAAGGCCTACCTTCAAACTCAGTGCCTCTTTGCTTGGCATTATGGGAAAATCAAAAGAAATCAGCCAAGACCTCAGAAAAAAAATTGGAGACCTCCACAAGTCTGGTTCATCCTTGGGAGCAATTTCCAAACGCCTGAAGGTACCATGTTCATCTGTACAAACAATAGTATGCAAGTATAAATACCATGGGACATTGCAGCCATCATATGCTCAGTAAGGAGACGCGTTCTGTCTCCTAGAGATGAACGTACTTTGGTGCGAAAAGCGCAAATCAATCCCAGAACAACAGCAAAGGACCTTGTGAAGATGCTGGAGAAATAGGTACAAAGTATCTATATCCACAGTGAAACGAGTCCTATATTGACATAACCTGAAAGCCGCTCAGCAAGGAAGAAGCCACTGCTCCAAAACCGCCATAAAAAAGCCAGACTACGGTTGCAACTGCACATGGGGACAAAGATTGTACTTTTTGGAGAAATGTCGTCTGGTCAGATGAAACAAAAAAAGAACTGTTTGGCGATAATGACCATTGGTATGTTTTGAGGAAATAGGGGGAGGCTTGCAATCCAAAGAACACCATCCCAACCGTGAAGCACGGGGTGGCAGCATCATGTTGTGGGGGTGCTTTGGTGCAGGAGGGACTGGTGCACTTCACAAAATAGATGGCATCATGAGGCAGGAAAGTTATTGGATATATTGACGCTACATCTCAAGACATCAGTCAGGAAGTTAAAGCTTGGTCGCAAATGGGTCTTCCAAATGGACAATGACCCCAAGCATACTTCCAAAGTTGTGGCAAAATGGCTTAAGGACAACAATGTCAAGGTATTGGAGTGGCCATCACAAGGCCTGACCTCAAATCTATGAACATTTGTGGGCAGAACTGAAAAAGTGTGTGAAAACAAGGAGGCCTACAAATCTGACTCAGTTATACCAGCTCTGTCAGGAGGAATGGGCCAAAATTCACCCAACTTATCGTGGGAAGCTTGTGGAAGGTTACCCGACACGTTTGACCCAAGTTAAACAATTTAAAGGCAATGCTACCAAATACTGATTGAGTGTATGTAAACTTCTAACCCACTGGGAATGTGATGAAAGAAAAAAAGCTGAAATAAATCATTCTCCTGCTATTACTCTGACATTTCACATTCGGAAAATGAAGTGGTTATCCTAACTGACCTAAGACAGGGAATTTTTACCAGGATTAAATGTCAGGAATTGGAAAAACTAAGTTTAAATGTATTTGGCTAAGGTGTATGTAAACTTCCGACTTCACCTGTATATATTTTTTTTAACCTCTACGGACCACCTATCCCGGATCCGGATCATTCTCTTTAGAAACGCTGACTAGCATAGCCTAGCCTAGCGCCACAGGGAATAAATATAATATAATTTATGAAATCACAAGTCCAATACAGCAAATGAAAGATAAACATCTTGTGAATCCAGCCAACATGTCCGAATTTTTAAAATGTTTTACAGCGAAAACACAACATATATTTATGTTAGCTCACCACAATGGCCCAACACACAACGCCATTTTTTCACCGCAAATAGCTTTCACAAAACCCAAAATAAGATAAAATTAATCACTAACCTTTGAACAACTTCATCAGATGACAGTCTTATGACATCATGTTATACAATACATTTATGTTTTGTTCGAAAATTTGCATATTTATAGCTACAAATCGTGTTTTACATTGGCGACATGGTCACAAATGGCTTCAAAAATGTCCGGAGAAATTTTAGAGAGTCACGTAATCTAACAGAAAAACTCATCATAAACTTTGCTGAAAAATACATGTTGTACATATAATTAAAGATACACTGGTTCTTAATGCAACCGCTGTGTTAGATTTAAAAAAATAACTTTAGTAAAAAGCACAGCATGCAATAATCTGAGACAGCGCTCAGTCATTTCTCGCCATGTTGGAGTCAAAAGAGTCACAAAAATACGAATAACATAAATATCCCTTACCTTTGATAACTTTCATCAGAATGCAGTGCCAGGAATCCTAGTTCCACAATAAATCGTTGTTTTGTTTTAGAATGTCCATCTTCTGTCGAATTAGCAACTTTGGCTAGCATGTGTAGCTCACGTGTCCATGAAGATTTGACGCATGAACGAAAAATTCTAAAAGTGATAATAAAAGTAGAATAAACTGGTCAAACTCAGTTGAGAATCCATCTTTAGGATGTTTTTCTCATATATATCCAATAACGTCCCAGACGGAGCATTTCTTCGTGTCTACCTAACGCATTGCAGACAAAGATATGACAAGCCCTAAGTGCGTAGCCAAATACTGCCAATATGGCTGACCTCTCACTCCAACGACTCTCATCCGGTCCCACAGAAGGCTAGACACTTCACCACGTTCTACTGCCTGTTGACATCTAGTGGAAGGCGTATGAAGTGGCATACAGATCCAAAATACAAGACAATTGATAGGCGATGCCTTTCACAGAGACCCATTTCAGAATTTTCACTCCTTTTTGGAAGTTTGCCTGCCAAATGAGTTCTGTTTTACTCACAGATATAATTCAAAAGTTTTAGAAACTTCAGAGTGTTTTCTATCCAACAGTAATAATAATATGCATATCATATGATCTAGGACAGAGTACGAGGCCGTTTAAATTGGGCACATTTTATCCAAAAGTGAAAAGGGCGCCCCCTATTTCCTTAATTGAACCTTTATTTGACTAGACAAGTCAGTTAAAAACAAACTCTTATTTACAATGACGGCTAACACCAGCCAAACCTGGATGACGCTGGACGCCCAATCACGGCCGGTTTGATACAGCCTGGAATCAAACCAGGGTGGCTGTAGTGACGCCTCTAGCACTGAGAAGCAGTGCCTTAGACCGCTGTGCCAATTGGGCCTAAGTCTGAGACAATAAGAAGACACAGTGGAAGAATAAATTCAACCACACCTTTGTTTTATCACAAAAACAGAAAGCAACCTCTGTCCGGTTTAGTCAACAAAGCATATTGCATGTAACAAACAATTTCATGACCTACAGCATGGTCAAGCAAGTTAATGTTTCAGACCTTTTCGGATCACTAAACAAATATTGATTTATTCTGCTTAGTCTAATACAGTGACAACTAAAAGATACCAAAAACTATTTAGTACAATCAACGTACGCTAAATATGTGGCTGTTCATGGTTCTGATTTCTATGTGTGCGTGTGCGTGTGTGTGTGTGTGTGCGTGCGCAATCGTGCAAGTAGAAAAATACGTTGACTCACCCTACTTTTAGAGAAATTCCAATGCCATCCTCCTCTCTTTCATGTTGACCAAACTGTCTATTACTCTGTCATACAGTAAACCCTTTTATTTTTTGTTGTCCTTGGCTACCTGGCTAAAATGCTAGCTCGCTACCCTAACTTCCATTCATGGGCAACGTTAGCTGCTGTTGTTAACATTATCCTTCGAAATCTAGCTACATATTGAACTTCCATACTCTCAGACAAGTATCACAATAATGTATGAATTAATGGTTGGATCAGAATCGTCGTTATAATCATTGGCCAGTACATAAAATTAAGTAAAACCACAAGTCCAAATCTCTATCTCCATCCATGKCTAATTTAGGAAGGGACCATTTTCGCTAGCTAGCTAGTCACAGGAGGACAAYAACACAACGAGATGCAACAGTTGTTTCTGTCAATGACGTATGATCTCAATGTGATGTGATACTGTTGGAGAGATGTCAAAATCCAACCTGACTTCCCTTGACACTTTTTTTTGGTGCGCCAGGAGGACCATTCGCAGTTGAGCTCACTCAATTTAGCTCAGTGSTGATTGGCAAATTTTTTATACAAAGAAAGCAATGCTACAGGTGGCAACAATGTTATACTCGTTTGGACCAGACAGCATCAGATAGATGTCCTACACGTAGAGAGACAGAGGGGCGCTGTTTCTCTTGCTCAGATGCTTTCTCTGGTCAGATACATTCAGCCTCTTGCGATTTCCAGGAAAATTATGAAAYACAGAAAGACTAAAGATAATGACTAAAGATGTTTTTATTGGTCATTTTTTGGCGGAAGCCTGCCTTCCCTTGGCAWCCATGAATACACACCACAGACTACATCTAGTCAGTAATTGGACATAGAGATGACAGATAGATAGTATGTTCATCGACTTAAGAAAGTATTCACTTCCTTTGACATTTTACACAAGTTGTTGTTTTTCANCTTAAATGTTTTATTTGTTAAATTGAGATTGTGTGTCACTGACCTACATACAATATCCAATCATTTCGAAGTGGAATTATGTTTTTTCGAAATTTTTACAAATATATAAAAAATGAAAAGCTGCAATATCTTGAATCATTAAGTGTTCAAGCCCTTTGTTATGGCAAGCCTAAAGTTCAAGAGGGAAAATCTGTACATTGGTGGACTCCAATCGCTGTAGAAACATCTTAACGATGATCAATGGAAACAGGATGCGCCAGAGCTCAATTTCGAGTCTCATAGCAAAGGGTCTGAATACTTATATAAACGTGATATTTCAGTTTGATTTATTTTTTATGATTTTGCAAAAAGAATCAAAAATAGTGTTTTTGCTTTTTCATTATGGGGTATTGTATGTAGATTGATGAATCAATTTTAGAGTAAGGCTGTAACATAACAAAATGTGGAAAAAGTCGAAGGGTCTGAATACTTTCCGAATGCAGTGTATATCAGTCCCAACTGCGCTGTTGATGACGTGGCACTCAACCATTGTTTAATGCAATTCAATGTCTGCAAAGTAGTCTGTCTGGAACAAGGCCAGTCAGTTTGAATGTGCCCAGACTAACTCCTCACTCCAAGCTCCTTGCCAATCTACCAGAAAGTRCCTTTTAGTGCAATTACTTGTTTTTTTACACATCATTTAGCAATGCAATTAAGTTTGGGTGTGATGGATTGTGTGGTAGAGGCACGGAGGAGCTACTGATCTCTCTAATAATGATGTGTCAGATTACACACATCAGTCGGGGCTCAGGAGATAGACAAACCAAGGCTATTATTTTGCAAATACTGAGCCTCCTCATTTGTATCAAATCACWATTTGAGAATGTTTTAGTATTCTGTGATATATATATCTTGATGTAAAGTTTTATTCGGAACTCTCCTGTATGGTGTCCATATTAGGACATCCTCAATCTCAGCAGGACTTTCTCCTGTGTATATATTGATGTAGTAGTTGATGGAATTGTATTTATTGTTAATGGTTGGATAAATAAATGACTGACTATTAATTGACCCCTCATTTGTGTTGAGTGAAGATTCATGYGGTGGTTTAGACTCATATATGATTACATTACGATTTATAACAATGTTTGATTAAGTGCCTCTAAGACTGTGTTTAGACAATCGGCACAATTCTGGGGCATATTCATTACGCCGATTCTCTTGTAAACTGTTCCGTTTATATACTGTTTCTATACGATTCCTATTTTCGCTCATGGTTATTTTGACCAATCAAATCTTGCCACATCAGATTTGTTTTACCTGATCTGATTRGTCAAAAGACCAATTTGTGAAGAAAAAAAAAAATCCCATACTGACTATTTGTTCTCTATTKGCAGTATTTATTTGTTTCATCTTGTAAAATCATGTCTTAAGTTTACCTCATAGTCATAAAGTCATAGCAGGTAAACAGTATCCTTTTATCTAATGAACTGAAGCACGGTGATGCTGTTGTCTACCTTTCTTCTCATTTAATGCAGTATGCACCTTGCAAATATTTGAAGGTTTACGCATACTTGGTTACTCTGGGACAGTGGTTAATTTATTTGGGTCAGTGATTTTAATGAATTACCTCTTAAATTTTTATTGGCAGACACTGCCAAGCTCTGATTAGATTTTTAAGGACTAGCAATATGATCTCCTTGTAGTAACTTAGTTGAAAGCCATTTTTTCAAGGGTATGGTTCGTTACAATCTTACTACAATTAAATGCCAAAATGACCATCATCAAACAAATCCTTACTACTCCCACACTGCAATCAATTAATCCAGTATGGATAAGCATTCATTTTACTATCTGATTTGTGCCAGTGCATGCCAGCAATTGCTCTGGCATAGTGCTGTAACAACCGTTTGTATCACTTAGCTGATACATAGCATACGTAACACTGTTATAAGAATGACATTGTTTCCATCACGACAAACACAAGCAATAGGAAATGAATGTGATTTTTAAATTACGTAAAGAGCCACTTGAGCAACACTTAAGAGCCATTCATTTCCCTCCAAGGTCTCTATCTACATTTAAATAAGTYATGTTACTTATTTTAAATGCATAATTCACCTCTTCTGATATAAATTTGAGTCTCCTGACATTTGGAGTWCGATTTTCATTTTCCCTTCCAGTCAAGTGGTCTCGCAGCCTCGCTGTTAAGATGAGGCTGTTTTGCCTCCTCTCAGACAGTTACAGTACTGTGTCTGAATTCAAAATGTGAAAATCTCCTTAACACACACACACAAGCACACACAAACAYAGGAACAACTTAAACGTGGTTGCACACAGCCTGCACATAAAAGGCCTTGACAATTCACGACACCAACTAAAACGTAAGAAACCTAATTTCAGCTATATGAAAACAGATGTAACACTGCTATAATTAGTCCCTCCATGATTTCACTGGGATTTTGTTATGATGTTTGCGGGCAAAAAATGCTTGATTTTGCTGCTTTAATACTGATAATTTGCATGGCAACATGCAATGTTTTTGTCCAATTTGACGCGAAAATGCACTGACGAGGTAAAAGGTTTGGTGATGTGTGGCTTGACTTAACCATATTATGCTGTAAATGCCGCATAATATGCGGGGAATTGTTTGCGATTACAGAATTGGGGAATCCTGGAGGGACTGTATAATGCACACATTTTATCAGTAGTTTTACTAATTGCATTACAGCAGTTGTGACTGTTTTGAAATTAGGCTTCTTCTGTAAGTTAGTGTCATAGATTGTCATGGCCTGTTATGTGTCAAAATTATGACACTGTTTTGATGATGTGAAACCACTTCAATTCAGCCCTCTCCGGATATGAAGAGGAGATAAGTGTGAACGCCAGAAGAGGTTGGCATGGTGAGATGTTTGAAATTAACTCAAGATGTGCTCTAGTGGGATGTTAAGAGGTATTTTCTGACATCAGCTGTGGAAAGAAAATGGACGCCATGGGAAGCCAGGCTTCACCAAAATATTTACCAAGAAATAAAGAAAAAATATATAAAATAAATTATCTTTCATCTCTCTGTGTTTCATAATTTTCCTTCAAATTCGCTAGAGGCTGAATGTACAGTATCTCACGGAAGAGAGCATCAGAGCGAGCGAATCAACGGCCCTCTTTCTCAATATGTGTAGACCATCTATCTGATGCTGTCTGGTCAAAAAGAGTATGACATTGGTGTCACCCTTAGCATTAAATGCAAGGGAAGCCAGCGAGCGTTTGACCTCTCTTGACAAAAAAAGTATAAAATAATAGCCAATCAGCGTTGAGCTAAACTGTGTGAGCTCATCTGTGAATGTTCTTGGCGCACCAAAATAAGTGTCAAGGGAAGCCAGTTTGGATGTGGCATCACACCAATCACATCAAAAGCAGAACATAATTTAATTTAGAAAAAACTTGAATTGTTGCATTTAGTTGTGTTGTTGTCCTCGGATGGAGATAGGGATTTTATCCAGGTAGCCTAGGAAAACAAAAAATAAAAGTGCATGCCTGGTATGCACAGTGTCAAGACAGTTTCGTCAACATGAAACAGAGAAGGGTGGCATTGGCATTCTCTACAAGTAGGGTGTGTCTCACCACACACACACACACCACACACACACACACACACACACACACACACACACACACACACCACACACACACACACACACACACACACACACACACACACACACACACCAACACACACACAAACACACCACAATTTGATTGGACTAAATAGTTTTTGGTATCTTTTAGTTGTCACTATTAACTTAGCATAGGTGATTTGATGATGTTGAAGTTGAAATGGTGCTGGAATAGTGCAGGCAGCACGTTATCTTTTCGACTTGCGGTAACTCTTCATGGTTCTAAATCAATGGTTGTTTAGTAGTCGGAAGCATTGACCATACCGTAGGTAATGCAACTGTTTGTTACATGCAAAATGCTTTGTGGACTTCACCGGACAGAGGTTGCTCTCCAGTTTTGTGATTAAAACTAATGTGTGGTTAAATTTATTCTGCCACTGTKTCTTCTTGTTGTCTTGGCCYTAGRYCCATTTATCACGGTGGCAAGGCAGATGAACTAACAGGTTATAGAGCAAGCAACGCAATTATCACAACACAYAGGTTGTARTATGGCTTTTTTCAGCTGGCTTGGCTACMCCAGTGATTTTACCCACGCACCCCTACTGKTCCCTACTGGTGCAGTAAAAGCAGCCTTGTCCTCAAAAGCCACATGTATGGTTTCCATATGAGCACAGTCACTCTTCCATGGACATGTGACTGTGTATGGATGGACACACATATATGGTGTCCATATTAGCACAGTCCATGAAAGTGGACACCCATAGAAGAGTAGAACAGTGTTTATAGTGTCCTAATATGGACACTGTGCAGGTGTTTTGTATCTCAGATAGGATCTATATTTAACATTTTTGTCATTTTGCAGACACTCTTATCTAGAGCAACTTACAGTAGTGAGTGCATACATTTTGACACTGGTCCCCCATGGGAATTGAACCAACAACCCTGGCTATGCAAGTGCTATGCCCTAACACATTGTATAAGCTGCCATACAACCAGTCTAAAATTATTGATAATTTACTGTACCTTTCAAACACAATTCAAACAAATCCACACTGAAGTTATATGGTGTAACACGGTAGCTATTTTTCCAACTGTGAAATAATATTACATAATGGTTTTGGATACTGTAAATACCTGCTTCTACTGGATAGACTCCCCTTACATGTGGGAGTGCATGCRTGCCTTTCCTAAGGGCCTTTGTAAGTTATCCATCCAGCTAAAACGTCAAATCTGTAATTATTATGTGAGAGTATGCAGCWGGGGGGAATCCTTTCCATTTGTAGTTTAGTATCCAGGAGCATATAGGGAATTAGATAGTGGTTAGACAAATTTGCATCTCAATCTTTGCACACACTACTTCACTAATATTAATGGAGAAAAGCCCGGAGTGAGATTGGGTTGCAGGAAAGTGTGTTTCTCATATCATATATATTATGCTTCCTACTTGATTTGCCAAACCTTCCATAGTCTGCACTCTAATGCATATCTATCACAACCTCTATATTATTACACTCTGCCGAAGACCTTTTTATAATGAAGTTAGTCCGTGAACGAGGTGAGCAAATGTTATTATCTTGACATCAAATACAGAACTTCTTCTTCTTCTTCTGTGCATTGACGACAGGACAAAAGGTATGGAAAAGATGACAAGAGACTGTTTTTGTTCATTAATATGCTGTGCAGATATGCATGTTTTCTTTCTCTTCCCTTATTTTGTAGACTTTCAGAATGCAAAGTTATCTGAGGAATCTTTTCAGGCTTCTGTAATATATCAATAATATATATAGCATATCTACTGTATGTTGCTCCATGCTATGAATACAACAACGATGACTTCATTTTTGGTGTGGCAGGTAGCCTAGTGGTTAGRGCGTTGGGCCAGTAACCRAAAAGTTGATAGTTCGAATCCCTGAGCTGACAAGGTAAAAAACTGTCCTTCTGCCCCTGAACAAGGCAGTTAACCCGCTGTTCCTAGGCCGTCATTGTAAGAAAGAATTTTTCTTAACTGACTTGCCTAGTTAAAAAAATAAATAATACAGTACCACACCAGTTGTTATTGACTGTCTTCATCACTTAGTCTTGTCTGGGCTAGTCCATACGTATGCATCCATTGTTTCACGGACAGAACTGGGAAAATAATGTCTGTCTGCACTCTTTCATGCAAATAAACAAAGCAAAACAAGAACAACGATACGGTCAAACAGATCTCATGAAATCAGGTCCCTGACCTTAAGTAATGTGTGATGTGGCTGTCATCAAGTGAGACCATGACCCTGTCCCCCCATCCTTTTGGTGTGAAACTGTGCACAGCCTAACAAGGGAAATTGGTTCCCTGGGCTCTCTACTTAGGARGTAAGTGAGAAATTGGTTCCAATGGGGAAGGAAGACCATGTGCAAAAAAGTCTGGGCCTTTCCCTTTCCCTCGCCATAGATATTGCATCAAACCCAGTGGAACCTGATCCAGTTTCTGCTTTAGGTTTGGCCCTTGTGTACTACTGTATGTTGGGGAAACACATTAAAACACAACGAAGCAGTAGAGTTGTAAAGCACACTGGTGRTGGCACCTGGTAACTCATCAATAAGGGAGACTGGTGATCCCCAAGGCTGCCTTGCATTGAGCCTGGCCCTTTGCTATGGCCCTATAGCCTGTGTGTAAAGCTAGACAGACACTAACACACTGTGGCTTCTCTGGTCCCATCGGGACCACTTAGCTTGCATGCCTACGTCCATCAAAGTTCATTGAGTTGCCTCTTCATTAATTCTCATAATTCTYTCAGATTCTCAGTTTTTCAGTGTCAAAGTARCCTGTCACTTACATCATTTGTACGGTATTATGGTGCTCCGARCTCTGAGTTCCCAGTTGTTTTGAATGCGGCATTAAAAAAGATAATGCCATAGTCTCCAGTCATGTAAAATGATGTAGAACTGCATGAAATGTGTTTATAAAAGAACAAACATTTCCCAGACCCTAGGCCACAAAAACTGTTTCCCATGTGCGCAACTTCTGTAAATGCTCTATGCCACTATGCAAATGTAATGAAATGCATGCAATGCTTTATTATAAAGGTGATTTTTTTGTTATGYGTTCYGGTACCTCAGAGCTGCCCTGGTAACCCCCCCTCTCGTGCTCACCTCCTGATTTACACAATTAAGTACTGGCGACCACTATACTAGTGGCTCAACAAGAATGTCATTTTGTAATTTTGTAATTTTGTATTTTTTCCTGTTTTTCTGTTCTTCAAAACACATTGTGTTCTGCTTCATAATTTGTGTTGTCTTATTGTGCCGCAGTGATACRGCATCCATATTAGGAGGTCCCTCAGTTGTCAGACAGAACTCCCCTCAGTTGTCAACATAAAACATTGAGCCGTAAGACAAATCTTAACTGAAGTTCAGTCCATAACAAATAATATCTTGAGTAATACAACACTAACACCTTTAAAGATGTACTTCATGCTAAATTGAATCAGTCCTTTTTCTGTTAGTACCACATTTACTTAGCTGTATCTGTAACAATACTGTACTTGGAAGTACACTGATCAGAATTCTGCCCTATGCTCCTCAGAAACTCAATTTAAATGTGGTTGATTTAACGCTGCTTACATGTGCAGTGAGCCATAGCGCCACTGTCCCATATTTCAATAACCGCTCAAAGCGAAGCCTCAAACATATCTCAAATTTGCATATCACAGGAATAGATCTATACTGTCAAAGAAGGTTAAAAAGAGCAGCTTTCACAAAACAGTGTTTGTTTTGGTGCATCTGTCAAGGTGCAAAATAGGGAAAGCATATCAAACTCCTATCAAACACACTAGGGGCTTCAGCATCCRGATTCGTTGTTTTCTAAAGGCTCCTGTGATATAGAACACACGTGCTGTTACTTGGAAAGACCTGGCGAGGCTCATACATATCTCGCTTGTCAAGAGCTTATGCATTTTCCATTATTCAACAGCATGCTGAATTATTAATATGAGGTGATCTCTGCTGTGTATAGGTCCTATGCATACACAATATAGTTTTTTTTCATTCATGTTCTGGGTGATAGCTCGAGGTATTCAACAAAGAGATACAAATAGGTGTGGGGGGGGGGGGGTTGTTGATACTTTATAGTGATAACTATGATTCAATGAATTTCACAAATGTACTTATTACTATGTGTCAATGAGGGGATAAGTATATTGTCTGTTTTTATGCCTTAATGTGCACCATATATACAACAGTATGTGGACACACCTTCAAATTAGAGTTTTCGGCTATTTCCGCCAAACCCATTGCTGACAGGTGTATAAAATCGAGCACACAGCCATGCAATTTCCATAGACAAACATTGGCAGTAGAATGACCTTACTGAAGAGCTCAGCGACTTTCAACGTGGCACCATTATAGGAGGCCAACTTTCAAACAAGTCAGTTCATCAAATTTCTGCCCTGCTAGAGCTGCCCTGGTCAACTGTAAGTGCTGTTATTGTGAAGTAGAAACGTCTCGGAGAAACAACAGCTCAGCCGCGAAGTGGTAGACCAAACAAGTTCACAGAAYGGGACCGGAGAGTGCTGCAGCGCTTAGCGCATAGAAAACGTCTGTCCTCGGTTGCAACACTCACTACCGAGTTCCAAMCTGCCTCTGGAAGCAACATCAGTACAAGAACTGTTCATCGAGAGCTTAATGAAATGGGTTTTCATGGCCGAGCAGCCACACACAAGCCTAAGATCACCATGCRCAATGCCAAGCRTCGGYGGGAGWGGTGTKAAGCTCGCCGCCATTGKAYTCTGGAGCAGTGGAAACGTGTTCTCTGAAGTGATGAATCACGCTTCACCATCTGGTAGTCCGACAGACGAATCTGGGTTTGGCGGATGCCAGGAGCACGTTACCTGCCCGAATGCATAGTGCCAACTGTAAAGTTTGGTGGAGGAATAATGGTCTGGGGCTGTTTGGGATAGGCCTCTTCCAGTGAAGGGATATCTTAACGATACAGCATACAATKACATTCTAGACKATTCTGTGCTTCCAGCTTTGTGGCAACAGTTTGGGGAAAGCCCTTTCCTGTTTCAGCATGACAATGCCCCCGTGCACAAAGCGAGGTCCATACAGAAATGGTTTGTTGAGATCGGTGTGGAAGAATTTGACTGGCCTGCTCTGTCAAATCGCCCAACATCAGTGCTCAACCTCACTAATGCTCTTGTGGCTGAATGGAAGCATGTCCCCGCAGCAATGTTCCAACATTTAGTGGAAAGCCTTCCCAGTAGAGTGGAGACTGTTATAGCAGCAAAGGGGGGACGCACTCCATATGAATGCCCATGATTTTTGAATGAGACGTTCGATGAGCAGGTGTCCACATACTTTTGGTCATGCAGTGTATCTATCACTGAAAATTATTTGATGTCCAAGATACGCTTGCTTGAGGTATTAGACTATTATTTTGCTGTTCATGCTCAGTCTAAAGAAATAATGGCACGACACATTTCACGTTCTTTTTATTCCACTGAAGCTGATCGTGCCTCCTCCTTCCCCTATCTCCCTCCCTTTCCTTCTCCACATCCTCGTGAATATTTCACAAAGTACCTAAAGAGGCTACCGGTCGTATCCACTTCGATTATCTTTTTTTACATTACCTGGTAATATGTCCCTGTCTAAGATGGAGTCTAATCCTTCTCCAAATGATCCCTATTACTGTGAGGCAAGGCAGAGAGTGTGATGTTCATTAAGACTGGAACAAAGTCAGTCAGGTACCAGACTGTTTCAACAGGTTTCCCCCTTGTCTAGGAAACCCAAACCTAGGAGCCAGACCACTAGGTCTGGGGAGGATGTCAAATTCGAAGAAAAAAAAAAAACAATTGTTCCTGGAGAGTCCTCCAGGAGGGTCCTCTTCAGACAGACAACTCTCCCAACAAATCACAAGTTTAGGTAGTCGGGGCTTGTTAGTTTAGGTAGTCGGGGCAAGTTTAGGTAGTCGGGGCAAGTTTAGGTAGGCAGGAATTGTGCTCATGTTTAGCTTGGGCAACAAGCAGATACGGCAGTGATGTCTCCAGTGACGCACATCCCGTTTTCGACTAGTCCTCTTTGTCCCAACTGATGGCCGACCTTCTACAGATGTGTAAACTGGAGCATTGGTACATTGTCAGTGGCAACCCATCTGTCTAGTCTAGAGAGACTGGTTTCCTCTACCCAGATTGAGCCTACTCCAGAACTAAAAAGCACGCTCAAAAGTACAATCTCCATAGACTATCAACGGAGAATCTCCATAGACTATCAAAGGAATATCTCCATTGAAAGTGCTTTTGAGTCCAAGACTTCTGTGTCCAGGAAACCTGCCCTTTATGTTATCTTTTGATATTCTAGTATTTCATCTCGTTACATAGAGATGAGTCATAGTTAGGTTTTTCAAATCAATTTGTTCCATTCACTAACGCATCAAGCTTTGAGATAGTGTTTGCAACAAACCATACATTGAAAGACATGAATGTTAGTATCAGGAATGAATGTTAGTATCAGGAATTTGGCAGGTCACATTAATTAAAACACAACAATTGTGACAAAATCATCTCGACTAACTTCACAAATTGACAGTCAATTGAGTCAATACCTTATTTTTGGCATTTACATAGACTTTTTTCTACTGAGACTTTTCTTGCATTGTGTATTTCTTCTTTATTTCATGGACAAAAACTGGAAATCTTAGAGTGTGCCAGTATCATTGGGTGTCTCCTGTGGTATCAGAGAAACTGTGCCAAAGTAATAAATGAAAGGCAGATCCAATAACTACATACACTAGGCGATGGGCTGGGTGCGGGTTGGTGCAGGACCCTTTTCAAACACTATTCCTGTCAAATTACCCCTCTAAGCATCCAGAGAGATGATCTTGTGACAACAAAGGACTTCCAGGAGTTTTCTCAACGCTCCTTTTAGCCAAGATTTGAAATAACAATCCACACCAKGATCGACAAATGTGAATCGTTTCAGGAAACTAGRCAAACCTAGTTGGTTTAGGCTTGGAAAAAAGAAGGAACCATTCCCGCTAGCCATGATTGGCTGAGATAACGGATGGGCYGGACATGTCGAGAGATGAGTTCGGACTGGCCTGCCATGGACATGTAGCATGCTTCTGTCTACAGTATAACATGAGCTGCTCAGTATGTGTAGGTMATCCTTTCTAACGCGGCTTTTTAAAAATATATCACGAAGCACTGCAATGAAGAAGTTGGCGRGTTTTAAAATCTGTGGAATGACCGGTGAAAGCAGAGTATGACAGCTAAGGAGATGGAGARAATTCTGGCGTTTTAACAGAAATATGCRGAGGGAGTTGAAAAGAGAAAACACAGAAGCTGTTGTATAAWACACCTGTCTCTGGATTACATCTTCAAACTAAGGAAAACCATGGCATCCGTGGCAGAGAGGGAGAAATGTTTGTCCATGTATATGGGTAAGAGAGTCTAGCTAGCTAYATTTTCRGAWATGATAGGTTTCTAGTTTTGTCAGAAAGTCATTTTCATTTCAAGTTAAAGTGTACTGTTAGCTAGCTAGCGAACGTTAGCTGGCTGGCTCGCTATCTAATGTTACGTGTATGATCTGTGTAGTAATATTTTTTGAATCTCAGAAAGCGATTTTCATTGTTAGTTATAGCCTAATTTTAGCTAGCTAGCTAACATTGAAACTATTTGGTTAACTTTAGTTATCTGCAGATTCATTCATGGTAGTAACGTTATGCATTTGTATTATGGTTCATTGTTTAGCTAGCTAGCTAGCTAGCAACATGTCTAAACAAAAGACTCCACTATGCAAGTATTCATTTTACAGTACTGTTTACACATTACATTTTTTACATTTTAGTCATTTAGCAGACACTCTTATCCAGAGCGACTTACATTTTTGTGCATACATTTTTTACATACTGAGACAAGGATATCCAGCCCAGCCTGGGCACGAACCCAGAGACTCTGGTGGCGCAGCTAGCACTGCGATGCAGTGCCCTAGACCACTGCGCCACCCGGGAGATACACCTTCTGGATCCTGTGCATGTGACAAATAAATGTGTATGTTATTTGAGATAGTATGTGTTTACCAGAGATGGTAATGTGAAGAACATGACCTGCACCAAAGTCAAATTAGGATATAACGTTAGACCAACGAGACAGTGTCCAAGTTCTAAAATTCTCTGGTAGAATGCCCTGCTTTTATTCCATCACTCTCACAACCGTAAGCTATTTTCTGTAATTAGCTCGCCATTAACATGTAAATAATGATCTTATGGTGAGTTTATTTTCCTGTAATAATGAATACAAATTAGTGAAAGTTAAGACGTTGTCAGCTATGATTTGGTCATTATCTCAACTGGCTAGCCAGCTAACTTAATGTCAGTTGGCTAGCTAACAAGCTAACAAGCTAACAAGCTAGAAACAAACCAAAACGTTGGTTAGAAAGTTGCTTTTAGTTGCCTGGTTTGCTAGATTGACATATCCTAAATACATTTTTAAACAGATGGGTTTGTTGGTGTTAAAATACACCAATTATGCTATTTTGGACCACCAGGCTGCTGATGTTATGCAGCCTGTACGTTTTTGTGTTAATACTTTTTCACAACGACGAAGTCAAGTTTGATGTCAGACAACAATAGAATGTTCATGATGTCACTGTGACAACTGTCTACAGACATGTCGATAGACGTATTATAAACCAGCCTTTAGTCTTGAAATCTTTGGTTGTTTAGCACATGTCCTCACATGTGAATCCTTAAAGAGATGGATGGGGCTAAGGTTTAAGAGGGGTTGAACAATGCTGAATGGGTGTAGACAAAGAGGATCTCTCCAGTAGGTGTACCAAAACATTCAAGGGCCATTTTCTCTAAAGTGGGGTTACATGTTTACTAACTTTCAAAGCAGAACTACTTTCCCATTGTTCCTCAACTGCAGTGTATGATATACCATTTTCTATCTCTGAGTCTCTACTTTTATCCAATGTAAAAAACACAATTTCAAATTTTCCTACATACAGCTGGGGGAGAACAAGTATTTGATACACTGCCGATTTTGCAGGTTTTCCTACTTACAAAGCATGTAGAGGTCTGTAATTTTTATCATAGGTACACTTCAACTGTGAGAGACGGAATCTAAAACAAAAATCCAGAAAATCACATTGTATGATTTTTAAGTAATTTCATTTGCATTTTATGCATGACATAAGTATTTGATCACCTACCAACCAGTAAGAATTCCGGCCTTCACAGACCTGTTAGTTTCTTTAAGAAGCCCTCCTGTTCTCCACTCATTACCTGTATTAACTGCACCTGTTTGAACTCGTTACCTGTATAAAAGACACCTGTCCACACACTCAATCAAACAGACTCCAACCTCTCCACAATGGCCAAAGACCAGAGAGCGTGTGTAAGGACATCAGGATAAAATGTTAGACCTGCACAAGGCTGGGATGGGCTACAGGACAAAGGCAAGCAGCTTGGTGAAAGGCAACAACTGTGGCGCAATTATTAGAAAATAGAAGAAAATAAAGAAGTTCAAGATGATGGTCAATCACCCTCGGTCTGGGCTCCATGCAAAGACTCACCTCGTGGGGCATCAATGATCATGAGGAAGGTGAGGATCAGCCAGACACTACACGGCAGGACCTGGTCAATGACCTGAAGAGAGCTGGGACCACAGTCTCAAGAAAACCATTAGTAAAACACATACGCCGTCATGGATTAAAAATCCTGCAGCGCACACAAGGTCCCCCTGCTCAAGCAGGCGCATGTCCAGCCCGTCTGAAGTTTGCCAATGACCATCTGGATGATCCAGGAGGAATGGGAGAAGGTCATGTGGTCTGATATCAAAAATAGAGCTTTTTGCGTCTAAACTCCACTCGCCGTGTTTGGAGAAGAAGAAGGATGAGTACAAACCCTAAGAACACCATCCCAACCGTGAAGCATGGAGGTGGAAACATCATTCTTTGGATGCTTTTCTGCAAAGGGGACAGAACGACTGCACCGTATTGAGGGGAGGATGGATGGGGCCATGTATTGCGAGATCTTAGCCAACAACCTCCTTCCCTCAGAAGAGCATTGATGATGGCGTCGTGGCTTGGGTCTTCCAGCAGACAACGACCCGAAACACACAGCCAGAGGCAACTAAGGAGTGGCTCCGTAAGAAGTATCTCAAGTCCTGGAGTGGCCTAGCCAGTCTCCAGACCTGAACCCCAATAAGAAAATCTTTGGAGGGAGCTGAAAGTCCGTATGCCCAGCGACAGCCCCGAAACCTGAAGGATCTGGAGAAGGTCTGTATGGAGGAGTGGGCCAACATCCCTGCTGCAGTTGTGCAAACCTGGTCAAGAACTACAGGAAAACGTATGATCTCTGTAATTGCAAACAAAGGATTCTTTACCAAATATTAAAGTTCTGCTTTTCGATGTATTCAAATACTTAGGTCATGCAATAAAGAATTAATTTACTGAAAAATCATACAATGTGATTTTTGGATTTTGTTTTTTAGATTCCGTCTCTCACAGTTGAAGCGTACCTATGATAAAAATTACAGACCTCTACAATGCTTTGTAAGTAGGACAATCGGCAAAATCGCAGTGTATCAAATACTTGTTCTCCCCACTGTACGTCCGAATCCGGCGTTTGTCGGTCACAAATGTCAGTTCACTTTGCCCATTCACAGAACAATAGCAGAAGAAGGAGTGCACCGTTCCCTGAGCTCCTCTGTGCCCCAGGAAGAACCGCTGAATAGAATCTGAGRGGGGAGATCTCTCACTCTCTCAGTTGTTAAGCTTTTAAATGTGATCCCTCGATGGCGACCTCGTGGGATCTGCCTCTGGTTAGGGGTTATGTTGTGCGGTGGAAAACATCTTGCTTAAGGACTTGACACAATGGATTTGCGTTTCCCACTGAGTGGATTGGAGATATAATAAGGCCTATGGTGCACTCTCAAAGACCTACTTTGTGGTTGAAAAGCTACATTATACCTTGGARATAGGGAGAATCAGAGTTGTTATTTTTGTAGGGCTCTCTGAGGTGTTAGGCTGCATGAATTAGCTATGGACTGGGACACCTCACTGGTTACAGACAAGAGATCTAACATCAAACAGGGCTATTATCTTGTTACATTTGTGGATTTGAATCCAGAAAAGCTTGACAGTTTTGTCACAGCGCATATCAATTACAGGAGCCCGGATTTTAAAGGCAACTGAAAACAAAGCTTTTAGGATTGCAGATAAATGTCAAAACCCAGACAAGTCTAGACGAAAAAMCATAAATAGGAATAATCACAAGCACTTTTCAAAAGTAGTGYACTACATACTTACTGGGAACAGACATGAATTCAACGTCTATTCCACATTGGTTTAATGTCATTTMATTGAAATGATGTGGAAACAGCGTTGATTTAACCAGTGTGTGCCCAGTGGGTAGAACAGGGTGCCATTCAGCAGAAATCCTCCTTTGTCGAAGAGGCTTCTGTTCAAGTCCAGATTATGATCACGTCAGTCTGAAACTCGGTCAAATATTATGAGTATTTTYCCCTGAAGTAAATGCAAGACAGYAGCAGGTGTAAATATGTGCTGAGGTAGAAATCACCCTTTAACTACCACAGATCTGAGATCAGATTATTCATCCCTCTATTCTTACCTCAACCATTACGAAGATTAATAATGTCTGATACTATTGTCAGTGATTAGGGGACAACATTTACCTACTCCTTACCGATCCACTGACACCAACATTTACCTACTCCTAACTGATCCTAACTGAGACAGCAACATTTACCTACTCCTTACTGATCCACTGACACCAACATTTACCTACTCCTTACTGATCCACTGACACCAACATTTACCTACTCCTAACTGATCCTAACTGAGACACCAACATTTACCTACTCCTTACTGATCCACTGACACCAACATTTACCTACTCATTACCGATCCACTGACACCAACATTTACCTACTCCTTACTGATCCACTGACACCAATATTTACCTACTCATAACCGATCCACTGACACCAACATTTACCTACTCATTACTGATCCACTGACACCAACATTTACCTACTCATAATCGATCCACTGAGACTCCAAGGAAGTGTTGCGGGAACACCACCCTGTCACCTAGCGAGCTAATGGCGACAGGTAGTCTGGTGGTTAAGAGTGTTAGGCTAGTAACTGAAAGGTTACTGGTTTAAATCCCAGAGTCATCTCGGTAAAAAMATCTGTTGATGTGCCCTTGAGCAAGGCACTTAACCCTAATTGCTCCTGAAACTCTCTCTGGATAAAAGTGTATACTGAAATGTAGAGTTGTCAGTCACAGTGCCACAGACGTAAGCTGCTTTGCACTAGCCAGTGACAACTGTTGAGTAGATGACGGGCTGAGTGTCTGTTAATTGGAGCAAACATTTAGCAGATCCCTGAGACTCAGACAACGTCCCACCTGGTTGCTTTTCCTGTCTCTCTCCCTGACTTCATGTTCCAAGATKAAGAGAAATTACGACAGGGCTCTTTGAGAGTTTGTCTTGGCTTGACAGGAGGAAGACCTAGAAAGACGGAGCACAATGACATCTCGCTACATGTGAAATCAACAAATAGAAACATAATTTATCCATCAAACCATTCGTCAGTTCTCTTTATCACTAGTCGAAATTAAAATTTGAAAAAGTAATGTGCAATTTATGAAGAAAAGCAATWTAGGTGTCACAGATAGTAGACAAGATGCCGCTGCTATGATGTCTCATGAGAACTTTTTGCTTTTATTTTAGATTACTTCATAAAGTTCCATAGATTCTTTAGCTAAGATTGGAGCCTACGTTCTCCGATTTTTAGACCAGGGGTGGACAGCTCCAGAATCCACATTGATAACCAGTTGTTAAAAAACAACATTTTGGGGATACCTGAAGGGGTCCAAAAATACAAAATATTATAGCTAAATGATCCATAGTGTGACCATCTTAAAACAATTCCATGTGTTAGCTTAGTAGACTTTTAGAGGTTAATTAGTCATCATCTCAAAAACRTCCGTTTTTTTTGTATAGTCTACTATAGACGTCATGGGATCACTTGTATCTAAATATTGTATAGGTTATTCTAATGTAGATTTACAGACAGAGAAAAACAGTATGCTTTTCATTTTGGAGCTGAAATGATTGTACTCCCAACAACAGGCATCTCAGAACTGAACGATCATGCCATCTGGAGGTGGGTGCTGGTGTAGCTGCTGATATCGATCATCCTTTACACCTTCCCTCACAGATGGAAAAAACTGCCATCTGGACGCAGGTGTTGTGGCTTTTTGAAAATGGAAAGAACAAATAAATAAATGTTATAGTGCCTTTCATATGAGAGTCTTGGAAAAGTGTGTGTGTATCTCTCTCCTTTTTTTTTTTTCCTTTTGGGGGGGTTTTTTTTTTTTTTTTTTTGTTGTTTGGGTTGGTGTTTGTTTTTTTGTTGTTGGTTTTTGTTTGTTGGGTTGTTTTTGTTGTTTTTGCTTTTTTTTTGTTTTTGTGGGTTGTGTGTGTGTGTGTGTGTGTGTGTGTGTGTGTGTGTGTGTGTGTGAATGCATGTTGGAGGTTATGTGTTTGTCAGAGAAGGATGTATTTTCTGCCCATTACAATAACCTCCAATGGTTCTTCACTAACTTCCCCTGTCTCGAACTAACAATACTCAGACATCCAAGTGTTTTATGTCTTTGTTCGAAGAAAACTCCTCTGGCTACAAATACCATCCCTTTCACTTTCAACCATATTATGTGCATTCAGCTTGACAGGGGACCTAAGAGAAATATAAAACAGTTGGTTCTGCCCCACCCCCAAAAATGTATACAGGACCAGTCAAAAGTTTGGACACATCTACTCATTCCAGGGTTTTTCTTTATTTTTGCTATTTTCTACATTGTAGAACAATAGAGAAGGCATCAACACTATGAAATAACACATATGGAATCGTGTAGTAACATAAAAAGTGTCAAAGATATCAAAATATATTTTATATTGGTAGTAGCTACCCTTTGCCTTGATGACAGCTTTGCACGCTCTTGGCATTCTCTCAACCAGCTTCATGAGGAAGTCACCTGGAATGCATTTCAAATAACAGGTGTGCCTTGTTAAAAGTTAATTTTGAATTTCTTTCCTTCTTAATGCATTTGAGCCAATCAGTTGTGTTGTGACAAGGTAGGGGTGGTATACAGAAGATAGGCCTATTTGGTAAAAAAACAAGTCCATATTACGGCAAGAACAGCTCAAATAAGCAAATAGAAACGACAGTCCATTATTACCCCAGAAAAATACTTCACAGAGTTCAAGTAACAGACACATCTCAACATCACCTGTTCGGAGGAGACTGCATGAATCAAGCCTTCATGGTCGAATTGCTGCAAAGAAACCACTACTTAAGGACACCAATAAGAAGAAGAGACTTGGTTGGGCCAAGAAACACGAGCAATGGACATTAGACCGGTGKAAATCTGTCCTTTGGTCTGATGAGTGCAAATTTGAGATTTTTGGTTCCAACCCCCGTGTCTTTGTGAGACGCAGAATAGGTGAATAGATGATCTCTGCATGTGTGGCTCCCACCATGAAGCATGGAGGAGGAGGTGTGATGGTGTAGAGGTGTTTTGCTGGAGACACTGTCTGTGATTTATTTAGAATTCAAGGCACAATTAACCAGCATGTCTACCACAGCATTCTGCAGCGATACGCCATTACATCTGGTTTAGGCTTAGTGGGACTATCATTTGTTTTTCAAGAGGACAATGACCCAAAACACTCCTCCAGGCTGTGTACGGGCTTTTGACCAAGAAKGAGAGGGGTAGAATGGGCCAGGAGGACATACAGATATGTAAATTCCATTCATAAATTGATCGGACCTACAATTTATAAAGGCTTTAGACAGCATTTATAAAATCTTTATAAACACTACATAAACAATTTATTCCATACTACATAACCCTTTTGTCATTCTTTATATAGCTTGACAACATTTTGGAAAGCAGTAAATGCACTGAAGCACACTAATTCCTCTTCTTCCCTGCCTGAGCAAGTTCTTTCTGACTCTGGCATCATAACTGAGAAGAATGGGATAAGTGATGATTCATCATTTATCTAGGCAGACTTATTTGAGAGAAACGGTGGAGTAGTTGACCCTGGTCAGTCAATCACTGCTCTTGCCTTTGCCAGCCTCTAGCTGACTCGACAGTTATCCGGTCAACTTCTAGTGAATCTTTGTTTAATTTCAACAATTTACTATCTGTGATGTGCTTGATGCCTTGCTTAAGATTGATGTAAAACAATTCCACTGGGGCTGATATGCTTGATCCATTTTTGCTGCATCTCTCTGCCCCCCTGATTGCTGAATCATTAACCCATAWTTTTAACCTGATGATTATATCTGGTACTATCCCCAAGGTTTGGAAGGCAGCCCATGTACTCCCMCTTCACAAAGGTGGTGACCCTTGTGACCTAAATCATTCTCACCCTATTTCTAAACTTTCTTGCCTTGCTAAAATATTAGAATCCTTGTTTAATTTTCAGCTAAGATCTTTCTTATGTTTTAAATGTATTCTAAATGTACATAATTCAGTTTTTAGAGCAGGTCATAGCACTAYCTCTGCTGCATCCTTAGCTATAAATGATGTGGTTATCTATATGGATAGAGGGCAACAGTGTGCTGCCCTCTTCACTGACCTGTCAAAGGCTTTCCATACTGTTGATCACTCATTGCGAATTCAGAAGCTTCCTCTATTGGCATAGACCAGGTTCCATGCAACTGGTTTAAAAATTACTTGGCAGTTAGAACTCAATGTGTATCTACTGATGGTGTTAAGTCAGGTCTCCTGGATATTACGAAAGGTGTCCCGCACTAGTCGATTTTGAGTCCTGTACTTTTTACTGTTTACATGAACAATATCAAATTGTATGTAAAAAATTGGAACCTGCAATTATGCCGATTTATATTGTCAATCTGAACTACAGTCTGCCTTCATGGTATTACAGAAAAATGTTATTGACAAGAAATTAGTTTTGAATGCAGGTAAAACTAAGTATATGTTGTTCTCTAAAGCGCATACAAATAACTGATGATTTTTAAGCATAATGTACTTTGGATGGTGTCCATATTGATTGTGTCCCTGCTTACAAATATCTGGGCATCTGGATAGATAAAAATCTTTCTTTTAAAAAGCATATTGATGAGTTAGTTAGTCCATAAACTGAGAATAAAAATGGGTTTCTGAAGAAATAGGTCATACCTCTCGCTAAATAGTAGAAAGCAGATGATTCAGTCRATGTTCTTATCGGTCCTAGACTATGGAGACATCATCTATATGAACGCAGCTGACACTTCATTAAAGCCATTAAAGGGCAACAATTTTAGTACTCATCACTGCATTCTCTACCRGAAAGTTGGTTGGCCCTCTTTGATGTCACGTATGTTGATACATGACTATGTTTTCATTTATAAAGCCTTTTAAAAAAGACCCGCTGTACCTAACGTCTTTACTAAACTTTAGACAGACGAGTTACCACACCAGGTCTCAGGGATGGATAACTCTGGGAATTCCTCTGGTCTCCACCGAGTTAGGTAAATCAGCTTTTACTTCTCTTGCAGCTTCTTTGAGGAACAAAGGTTCTTTGGAACAGCTTCTTTGAGGACAGGTAGCACGTCCGGTGGACAGTGCTACCTGTCCCAGACCTGCTGTTTTCAACTCTTAATGATCGGCTATGAAAAGCCAACTGACATTTATTCCTGATTATTATTTGACCATGCTGGTCATTTATGAACATTTTGAACATCTTGGCCATGTTCTGTTATAATCTCCACCCGGCACAGCCAGAAGAGGACTGGCCACCCCTCATAGCCTGGTTCCTCTCTAGGTTTCTTCCTAGGTTTTGGCCTTTCTAGGGAGTTTTTCCCAGCCACCGTGCTTCTACACCTGCATTGCTTGCTGTTTGGGGTTTTAGGCTGGGTTTCTGTACAGCACTTCGAGATATTAGCTGATTCAAGCATATATAAACAAACTTGATTTGATTTGATTTGAACAATCTTCAAAATTGCATATTTGTTCTGTGCTCTATGGTAATTCAGACAGCTTTGAGACCTTATTACTGATGATTGTGATTTCGTGCCTCTTGGTAATTCAGACAGCTGATTGAGGACCGTATTACTGTGAATGTGATGTTCTGGTGCCTCTTGGTAATTCAGACAGCTGATTTGAGACCGTAATACAATACCTTTGGTTTATGAATTGGAATCTGTTTGGTGCCTCTTGGGTAATTTTCCAAGCAGACCTGTTATTTTTGTTATCACATTGATTGATTAGTAAAGACTCGTATTACCTAATGATCAGTGTGTTGGAAATTTGTTTCTTGTTCTTGAACTGGGGGGAAAAGGGGCAAAGAATAAACAAGTAAAGAGGGGAAGGGAAAAAGAAAGGAGGAAACAAAAAAAGGAGCTTTATTTATTGGTGTTATTAATTTGATTTAATTTTTTTGACGTCACTCGACTTCCATCCTCTGTACTTATTCTCATACATAATGTTCAGAACCAGTTATTATACTGATATTCTTAAGACCTACTGTTCCTGTTCAATAAATACACTATTACTGTTATCCTCTCATGAAATGTATCTATTTTGCTTTGTGGACAACTTCTACGTAAATTCAAGACAGCTATTAGCAGAAACCGTACGTACTGATGAATGTGATCTCTGGTGCCTCTTTGTAGTAATCAGACAGCATTTGAAACCGTATTACTGATGAAATGTGATTTGCGTGCCTCTGGTGTTAGTATTCAGACAGCCATCTGATTGAGTATCCTGGATTATATTACTGATGAATTATTTCTGTCCTCTTGGTATATCAGACAGACTATGAGACCGTATTACTGATGAATTGTTTCCTGTGCTCTTGCGGAATCAGCAGTATATTTTAGAACCTTTATTATTACTGATGAATGTGATGTTCTGGTGCCTCTTGGGTAATTCAGACAGCTGATTGAGGACCGTATTACTGATGATTGTGTTTGTTTTTTATGACCGTGTTTTTCTTTCTGTTTGCATTTTGTATTCATATTTTAATGTGTGTAAATAAAGGCGAAATAAATAAATTAAATCACATTTATTATGTATGTTTTCAGAAACAGATCGGCCTTTATAAAACATATGACAAGCATAAGATAACGTTTGACAAGAATATAAGCATAAAATAAGCACAGTCTTCATGACAAATTTCATGAAGGTTTGATACAGYCTAAAAAGTTGTGTTTGTTTAAAGTGTGAACCATAACTCATAGCATAACGCTTATCCTTTATTGGTATCCCAATTACTATTATAAAGGTTCAATACAACCCTTAATCCAACTATATCCCCTCTTTCACCTAGTTCCCCGGCCTTAATTAATTAAACCCACTCCTGCATTTTCCAATACCTGTTTCCTGTAAGTATGAATATTGTGTATTCAATGGACATTGGGTCATCATCTGAAAATATTGTAAATAAAGAGTAATTTCATATGAAGGAACTTTCCAGTTGTCATACTTCTCTTTGTTGTACTGAGTCTGCTGTTGGAACTCTCTGTTGGAACTCTCTGTTGGAACTCTCTGTTGGAACTCTCTGTTGGAACTCTCTGTTGGAACTCTGAAAAGCCTATTTGCTATGACAATGCTCCCACCAAGTGGCAAGTTCATCTTAAGACAGTCTGCGTCACTAAAGATTAAAAGAAAGAGGGCTCACGCTGCCAAATACCACTACATCGATTGAAATGCTACACAAAAGAAAACCTACGTATTTTACACAACTGGCTGTAGTGCCTAGGGAAAAGACAGTCATTACCTCACTCTCCATCCAAGGTGCATGAATAGAGGAGCAAGCTGCAGAAATGAGCTTATTCAGACACTCTTTGACTTAGAAGACAATGGAAGTAGATATCAGAAATGCGTTTTCATTTGTTTTGAAGCTGGAATCCCTAGCTGCTACATCCATTTTTGGACTTATATTTATAAATGCCTAATGAGCTTAGTTCAACTGTCGTACCCCATCAAAACCCAAAATAAAAGCTTGTTTTACTCCAATGTTTGTAAACAATGTAAATGTAAACAAACACCGTATAGCCTCAACACACGGTTAAAACAATATCATGGATGCTCAGTCCTGGCATCCATAGCTCTGTCTATGAATTTGAGAGTGGTYACTTTTCTCCAGGSCCATCCCTCAGGTTTTTATTTAAAGAAACAGAGGTGGGGTGACGCTTTGTTATTGTTTCAGTTAAGGATTGTAGCTTTAAAACMAACTTGTTTCGGCATGTTACCTTCAAGTTTTTGTAGCTGTGGTTGCTAGAAATATAATAATTTTATATTAAAAACCAACTTGAATTTGGATTTGATTTGGAAACAATCTTCAAAAAATTGTTGTCAAGTGTGATGTTCTGGTGCTTCTAGGTAATTCAGAACAGCTGATTGAGGACCTTATTACTGATGATGTGATGTTCTGGTGCCTATTGGGTAATTCCAGACAGCTGATTGAAGGACCTATTACTGAATGAAGTGATGTTCTAGGTGCCTCTTGGTTAATTCAGACAGCGATTTGAGGACCGCATTACTGATGAATGTGCATATGTTTCTGTGCCTTCTTGTGGTAATTTTCAGACAGCTTGATTGAGGACCGTAATTACTTCGTATGAATGTGTGTTCTGGTGCCTCTTGGGTAATTCAGACAGCTGATTGAGGACCGTGATTACTGAATGAATGTGATGTTCTGGTGCCTCTTGGGTAATTCAGACAGCTGATTGAGGGACCGTATTACTGATGAATGGTGATTGTTCTGGTGCCTCTTGGTAATTCAGACAGCTTGATTGAGGACCGTATTACTGATGAATGTGATGTTGGTGCCTCTGGGTAATTCAGAACAGCTGATTGAGTACCGTATTACTGATGAATTGTGATTTCTGTTGCCTCTTGGTAATTCAGACAGCATGATTGAGGACCGTATTACTGATGAATGTGATGTTCTGTGTGCCTCTTGGGTAATTTCAGACAGTGATTGAGGACGTAATTACTGATGAATGTGATTGTCTGGTGCCTCCTTGGTAATTCAAACAAGCTGATTGAGGACCGTATTAACTGATGATGTGTTTGTTTTTATGACCGTGTTTTTCTTTCTGTTTGATTTTGGTAATTATAATTTTAATGTGTGTAAATTAAAGGCGAAATAAATAAATTAATTACATTTATTATGTATGTTTTCAGAAACAGATCGGCCTTTATAAAACATATGACAAGCATAAGATAAACGTTTGACAAAGAATATAAGCATAAAATAAGCACAGTCTTCATGACAAATTTCATGAAGGTTTGATAACAGTCTAAAAAGTTGTGTTTGTTTAAGTGTGAACCATAACTCATAGCATAAACTTTATCCTTTATTGGTATCCAATTACTATTATAAAGGTTCAATACAACCCTTAATCCAACTATATCCCCTCTTTCACCTAGTTCCCGGCCTTAATTAATTAAACCCACTCCTGCATTTTTCAATACCTGTTTCCTGTAAGTATGAATATTGTGTATTCAATGGACATTGGGTCATGATCTGAAAAATTTGTAAAATAAGAGTCATTTCATATGAAGGAACTTTCCAGTTGTCATAACTTCTCTTTGTGTGTACTGAGTCTGCTGCTGGAACTCTCTGTTGGAACTCTGAAAAGCCCTATTTGCTATGACAATGCTCCCACAAGTGGCAAGTTCATCTTAAGACAGTCTGCGTCACTAAAGATTAAAAGAAAGAGGGCTCACGCTGCCAAATACCACTACATCGATTGAAATGCTACAAAAACCTACGTATTTTACAAACTGGCTGTAGTGCTAGGGAAAAGACAGTCATTACCTCACTCTCCATCAAGTGCATGAAAGAGGAGCAAGCTGCAGAAATGAGCTTATTCAGACACTCTTTGACTTAGAAGACAATGGAAGTAGATATCAGAAATGCGTTTTCATTTGTTTTGAAGCTGGAATCCCTAGTTGCTACATCCATTTTGGAACTTATATTTATAAATGCCTATGAGCTTATTCAACTGTCGTACCCCATCAAAACCCAAAATAAAAGCTTGTTTTACTACCAATTGTTTGTAACAATGTAAATGTAACAAACACCGTATAGCCTCAAACAACCGGTTAAAACAATATCATGGATGCTCAGTCCTGGCATCCATAGCTCTGTCTATGATTTGAGAGTGGTACTTTTCTCCAGGGCCATCCCTCAGGTTTTTTATTTAAAGAAACAGAGGTGGGGTGACGCTTTGTTATTGTTCAGTTAAGGATTGTAGCTTTAAAAACAAACTTGTTTCGGCAATGTTACCTTCAAGTTTTTGTAGCTGTGGTTTGCTAGAAATATATATTGTGAAGCGGTTATTCCTCTCCTGGCCTTTGCAAAACATTGAGGGAAGAAAATAGATTAAGAAGATACAGTACATAGCCAACCTGAAGGAACAGAAAGCAATAATGATAGTATCAACAAATCAGCGCTGCCCTAGAGTTTTCGCAAGTGAACATCATCATCGACTAATACCATCATATCATCATCATCATCATCATCATCAACATCAATCATCAATCACATCAACATTATCCATAATCATCATGAGTCTTAATATTTGTCTCTTCCCGCTCTTATAGTATTGTTTTGATTGCAATTTGATTGGGGAGTATTGTTAAATTCACCCAGACATATTGTAGTAAAACTTACAAACCTTTAAAACTTTTAGAACAGCAATAGTAGCTGTTGGCTTGATTGCATATGTCTTCACACCCCAGAGTTAGTATGTATTGTAAGCACCTTTAGCAAGTCTACACACTCCCTGTAACGTTGTCGTCTGGAGGAGAAGAAGAGGACCAAGGGTTGCAGCGTGGTAAAGTGTTCATATCATATTTAATAAAATATCAACCTAAACAAAACAACAAACAGCGACAAACGCACAGTCCTGAAAAGGTGACACAAACACTAAACTCGGAAAACAACACCCACAAACACAGGTGGGAACAGGCTAACCTTAAATATGATTCTCAATCAGAGACAATGATAGACAAGCTGCCTCTGATTTGAGACCATATCAAGGCAAACACACAGAAATACAACACAAGGACAACAAGAACACCAGACATAGAATGCCCACCCAAACTCCACGCCCTGACCAACCAAAACAGAGACATAAAAAGGATTCTCTAAGGTCAGGACGTGACACTCCCTTGCACAGTCTTCCCATTTCGCTGCCTTAAGAGTGACTGAACACACAGATTCCGAATGTTGTTCTCTGTTGTGCATTAAGGAAAACGAGATTTCAGTCTTTGGGGTGTGGTTCATGTGGCCGTTACTGATGTGTGTCCCCCATGAGACACCTTAGGAACAAAGTCAGTATTACCTACTCAAAATAGTCAGAATGAATCTAAGATTACTCAAGAAATCTGTAATTAATTTTTGACGTTTTGGAAGAAGAGGTTTGGTCGTGCAATTTTAAGTCTAGATAAGGTGTTGGTGCAGTATTTTCTCAAGTTAAAAAATGTGTAATGTGTTGTATCATCTAAGCAAAGTCAGATCCGCTGCGCTGGTGGGCAGGTCTGTCTCACTGGTGTGTGTTTTGCGGTAGGATTGGATAGAGGCAGAGACATACAGTGCATTCGGAAAGTATTCAGACCCCTTGACTTTTTCCACAATGTTGTTACATTACAGCCTTATACTAAATGTTATTAAATTATGTATTTTTCTCATCAGTCTACACACAATACCCCATAATGACAAAGCAAAACAGATTTTTTTTAAATTGTTGCACATTTATTTTTAAAAAATTAAGAAAACTTTATTTATAACTATTCAGACCCTTTGCTATGAGCCTCAAAATTGAGCTTAGGTGCATCATGTTTCAATCAATCATTCGTGAGATGTTTCTACAACTTTATTTGAGTCCACCCGTGGTAAATTCAATTGATTGGATATGATTTTGTCTATATAAGGTCCCACAGTTGACAGTGCGTGTCAGAGCAAAACCAAGCCATGAGGTCGAAAAGAATTCGTCGTAGAGCCGAACAGGATTGTGCCGAGCCACAAGATCTGGAGAATTCTGACAGACCTCTAGATTGTTCCTCTTGGAGATGGGAGAAGCTTCATGAAGGACAGCCATCTCTGCAGCACTCCACCAATCAAGCCTTTATGGTAGAGTGGCCAGACGGAAGCCACTCCTCAGTAAAAGGCACATGACTGGAGTTTGCCAAAAGGCACCTAAAGGACTCTCAGACCAATGAGAAACAATGTTCTGTGATCTGATAAAACCAAGATTGAACTCTTTGGCCTTAATGCCAAGCGTCACGTCTGTAGGAAACCTGTTAGCATGGTGGTGGCGGCATCATGCTGTGGGGATGTTTTTCAGTGGAGGGACTGGGAGACTAGTCAGAATCGAGGGAAAGATGAACGGACAGAGAGATCCATGATGAAAACATCCTCCAGTGCGCTCAGTTTTTTATTAGGAACATAAATTTGCCCAAAATTCTAAAAACCTGTTTCTGCTTCATCATTATGGGGTATTGTGTGTAGATTGATGAGGGAAAAATATATATTTAATCAATTTTAGAATAAGTCTGTAATGTAACAGAATGTGGAAAAAGTCAAGGGGTTTGAAACTTTCCCAACGCACTGTAATATTTAGACCGTTTAGAACTATTTATATTGTTCTAAATCTTAGACATTCAATTACATAGCATTGTTTAAATATTCTCCATGTTAAGTTTCATGGTGAGCTAACATGACTGCCAGTGTCATGTAAATCTCATGTAAGTCTCAATAAATTGGACGCAGTCTATCACAGTGCCATCCGTTTTGTCCACAAAGCCCCATATACTACCCACCACTGCGACCTGTACACTCTCGTTGGCTGGCCCTCGCTTCATACTCGTCGCCAAACCCACTGGCTCCAGGTCATCTACAAGACCCTGCTAGGTAAAGCCTGGCTTATCTCAGCTCACTGGTCACCATAGCAAGCACCTACCTGTAGCAACGCGCTCCAGCAGGTATATCTCTCTGGTTCACCCCCAAAACCAATTCTTCCTTTGGCCGCCTCTCCTTCCAGTTCTCTGCTGCCAATGACTGGAACGAACTACAAAAATCTCTGAAACTGGAAACACTTATCTCCCTCACTAGCTTTAAAGCACCAGCTGTCAGAGCAGCTCATAGATTACTGCACCTGTACATAGCCATCTATAATTTAGCCCAAACAACTACCTCTTTACCTACTGTATTTATTTATATATTTTGCTCCTTTGCACCACCATTATTTCTATCTCTACTTTGCACATTCTTCCACTGCAAACCAACCATTCCAGTGTTTTACTTGCTATATTGTATTTACTTCGCCACCATGGCCTTTTTTATATTTTTATTTATTTATATATATATTTTTGTTTGCCTTCACCTCCCTTATCTCACCTCACTTGCTCACATTGTATATAGACTTATTTTCCACTGTATTATTGACTGTATGTTTGTTTTACTCCATGTGTAACTATGTGTTGTTGTATGTGTCGAACTGCTTTGCTTTATCTTGGCCAGGTCGCAATTGTAAATGAAACGTGTTCTCAACTTGCCTACCTGGTTAAATAAAGGTGAAATAAAAAAATAAAAAATAAAAAATGCATCATAATGCAGAACTGCATTGGCCAACACTCTTAATTTATGTGCATGGCACTGGATAGAGGCAATCACCGCAGCTGTGGACCAGTGTTTTAGTGGGCAAGTGATCATTGTCAAAGTCAAAACCCATCCACAAGTAAGCCATGACGAACAAAAACTCAGTTTGACAAGACTAATTTTATGAACAAAATTATCCTATTTACACTTTGTAGTCAATTTTGACATATTTTTGATTGGTATTTTTTTTTTTTTTTTTTTTTTTTATCCCTTCTGAGATTTAAATATAAAGCACAACTGAAGCCAATAAAAACGTATCTGTTGAAAAAACCGGTCTACTAAACACGGCATGTATATTAGTCAGACAAAAAATATATTGTTAAAGACATATTTGATCACATTCCATTACAAAAATAAAAACTGTGCATGCACAAAGATGTTCCAAAAGGTTAAACCAAGTGGTTGAACCCAGAGTTCGTAAGTATGGACCATAGAGTATATCAACCCTCTAGTACATGGTGTAAAGAGCATCATGTTTGTTTATTATTGTAACGGTACTCGTCCTCGTCTGATGACGAGTAGGAAATCAGACCAATGTGCAGCGTGGTAAGTGTCCATAATTAGATTTTTAATAAATCAACAGAACACTGAACAAATAACAAAAGCACAAACAAACACCGAAACAGTTCTGTATGGTGAAACACAGACACAGAAAATAACTACCACAACCATAGTGGGAAAACAGGCTACCTAAGTATGATTCTCAATCAGAGACAACGATCGACACCTGCCTCTGATTGGAGAACCATAACTAGGCCAAACACATAGAAATATAACACACAAAACAAAACAGATAACAAACATAGAATGCCCACCCCAACTCACGCCCGACCAAACTAAAATAAAGACATAAAAATGGAACTAAGGTCAGAATGTGACAATTATGTATTATTATGTGTTATTATTATTACTAAAGCAGAAAAGATGACGAAATATGAATGTGAGACATTAGCTGTCCTTCAACAGTAGATGTCAGTGCTTACATCTGAATGGGGTAAAATCGACACTGCAAATTCATTTAGTGGAAGCTTTGTAGAAGAATGGGACTTGCTACAACTGTCCCTGCATATTTTTACTTTTTTTAT
>NC_036851.1:48111631-48119468 GCF_002910315.2 Salvelinus sp. IW2-2015 | reverse complement strand
GATATATATGTGGAGCGGTTTTATCTCTGCTCTGGGGCTGATTGCGATCAAAAGAGAAATTGACATCCGGGATATAATGACTCAGCTGAGGCCTCAATGAAGCAAACATGTGGCGTCAAGGCTTAATTGGGTTGCACAAGAAAGCCAGGATGAGCAGACAGCGGATTCATTAAGCAAGGTGAGAACAATCTGGATAGGTGCGCGCTCACGGCTACTCAAATAGACCTCGCGCACAGATCACAGAGTTAACATTGTTATTTAACATGGCAACTTAGAGCAGCTACTTGTTTTCCCGTCGGTAAGCACAAATCCTCATGGAGGCATAACGAGGAGGTAAAAGATGATAATGAAGAAGAAAGGAAGCAGACCGCAAGTGATATAAGCAAAGAAGAATGAAGTCTGTGGCAAGTATTGCAGAGATGAAGATAAGTTAGTGCAAAGTTATCAGTCACTCAATGCGTGCGGTGAAAAATTACAATTACAATTCAGACTAGTTTAATTTTCACATCTCCAAAAATGCAAGTTGTACTTGTAATTTATGAAAGGTTAATATTTTATATTGAAAGAGTGATAGCAGATAATGAGTAGAGATATTGTAAAGTATACTGTATAACCTGTTAATATAATGTATAATGTTTTTGAATATTTTAATCACTGAAAACAAGACAAAAGACGACCGAAGGTAAATTTTTGTTGCAGGTTGACTAACATTAAATGTGTGTTGTGTGTGTGTGTGTGTGTGGGTGTGTGTGTGTGTGTGTGTGGTGTGGTGTGGTGTGTGTGTGTGTTAGAACGAAGACTGATGGGCCAAAGATCGGACATGCATGCAAGCGTCAAAAATCAAATACAAGAACATTGCTGCAGAGATGGTATGGTCTCTGACTAATATTTAATCAAATGCAAAAGCAATATAAGTGTACACAGAAGGTGCCTGCTCACACATTGTCTGTAACTGTATTTAGGCAGTGAAAAAGAATACCCACTAGACAAGGCGACTGGGTTGGTGGGTTTTTGGTCACCAAGGCGACCTTAACCCAGCAGTGCACATGGACTTTGAGCTTAATGAAAGGCAGGCCCGTCTTAGAGGGGATGTCCCGGGGGGAATATGAGACGATGCATGAAGGTTCCTCCCAAGATGCCACCGTATCATTCAAGGTCATTGTCTTATTTCTACATGGATTACGAACACATTCATGATTGAATCAATTGGACTGTCCTGACTTTTGTTAACTAATTGCTTGCAGTGTCTGGCGACTGTGTTCCTGTTAGAGCCAACACAAGCACCAGACGATGCTGATCCAGTGAGTACTCCAATAACAAAGGCATACTGTAGGCATGGCATGTTTGTCGTACTAGCTTCAATATGAATCGCGGATTTAAATGTGATAAGGTGTGTGAAGGCCCAGTGAGCAGCAACAGCGAATGTGGAGACGATGATGAGAGGAGACATCTTTTGGATGTCCAAGAAGGCATGAGGTTGCTGTTAAGACTGTGAAAGTCTAATTTACTCTACAATGTGAGGATCTGATCAAATCTAAAAATCTAATTTCTTTTAAGACAGATGCTATACAGTGGGAAAACAGCCTGGTACAAGTGCGTATTATAAAAGGCACCATCTGCCAATTCCCGCTGCGCTAATTGTAGTTGTGTTCAGCAGAGTCAACAAGCTATCAAGAAAGTTGTAATGGAAACCACTCCGGCGCAAATAGATGGCAGACATGGACATTTTCAGTACAAGAAGAAAAAGATGGAAAATCTTTGCACTGGAGTCCGAATAGGCTAAAAAGAGGACAATTAGAAACATGGAACTTGAATAGAAAAACTTGAAGAGGGAGGTGATTATGCTTCATTACATGTAATGCTAATGTAACACAAATGGTATATAATCATTAATTTTTCTTCCTCCCCAGCTCCAAGAAGATGACACAAGCTCAAAATAAAAATTAGGTAATATTTCTCCGTAAAGTCAAGTGATGACAATGGAATATGAGCTCTTATTGTGAGCACACAGACGGTGGCATCTTTCTAAGTTTTTTTATTTTCCAGCAATCAGTACAAAAGTCATCGTAATAAAGGCATCGCCTTTTTGCCACCCCAGACCAGGTGTGGCACTAAGCCATATGAAGCCAAATTGGGTGTGTTCTTTCTGCTCTGACAATGGCTCCATCGTGGCGGTTGTGGTGGATGAAAAGGCATTGTGCTGAGGAGAGCTTCAGGAGAAAGGGTCTTCTCAGGGACCGGTTGACCACTTGGCCTTCCTGGATGAACATCTATATGAAAGATACAGGTTTTCTGGCAGATGGACAGGTATATGCAACTACTGGTCCGCAGGATTAAAGCACCGCACTGACGGAGCAGAATGCACTGAGTGTGGGAGCAAATGGTTGTGTGGCCTTGCGCTTTTTTGCTAAGTGGAGCTGTCTGTGAAACTAGTGGAGGGATGCAGAACAGCTTTGAACAAGGCCAAATATTGCGCACAATAGGGAGTGGTGTGTTCTGGCTTATCAAGCATTAGCAGAGTGTCTTCACTCTCCTGGCACAGAGACTTTCTGTGATCAATGAGGAGTTCTATAGGATTGCAGGGTAAGAGGATCTACAAATTCACAGGAAACTGTATTCACATAGTAGGATACTCATTAACTTTGTGTGACAGGGTTTCCCAATGTCATGGTGCAGTGGACTGCAACAATAAGGATAAAAACCACCGCTCGGTGCATCGAAGGCCCGATTTTGTGTGAATAGGAAATCCTTACAGATTAAATGTTCGAGTAACATAAACTTTTTGATATTGTCATTGACGACATCTGCCAATTGCCATGATGTGCATTGATTGGTGTAATATTCCTCATCTTATGATATTCAGCATGGTCTGCCATTAGCTGACTGTGTGAGATAAGCAATGTTGTGTGCAATGGCTGGCTCATCCATGATCAGCTTTCGGGCTCTGAATCTATCAGTTGCCATATCAAAGGTAAGGCCACACAACCCCATTTATAACCATCATGGTGTGTCAAGAATATCATGTGTTTATGAGTAGTAATAGATGAGATTGTTGTGTTGAAGTGTGAATTTCTGGTGTGTTGTCTGGGAGACAGGGGGTATGTGCAGCTTTTTCCTGACACCTTTACGAGACCCAGGAAGACAGCAGGCCTAACCATGCATGCCAGGACCAGGGCCAGAGTTTGAAATGACCTATGGCCTCCTGAAGGAGCTTTTTCCACTGCCTTCACAAGATTGAAGGGTCAGCCTGTTAGGGCAGTGATATTAATGTGGCTGGCTGTCCTCACAATGTGGCCTGCTAGAGGAAGGAAGGGCCCCAGAGTGCACCAGCATGGATGGGACAAATCCGCGCAATCTTCCTGATGACAAAGTGGTCGGCCTCGCTGAGGGACCAATATTGTTTGAATTAATTTTAGTTAGTATGTGTGCTCAATTTTGGTTAATATGTTCCTGCGGGGCAGAGGAATTTGGGTTTTTTTTGGGTTCGTTTTTTGACTAATTCTGGCCCTCATGAATGTTTGTTGGCGGTATACGTGTGTGTAATAAGGTGCAGGGAGCTACTGCATCCTATCATCTTGTCTGTTCAAGTTGATGTGTAAATGGAATTTGTCCTGATTTTTTAGTGTGCGACAGATGCAGGGTGTGTTATATACGCTTTGAAAATGTGTATGTATCAATTTTGTAAATATGTTCTTGGATCTGTGCTTTCCATCTTGTAGAGTCATGGTGAACTTCATTTCGAAAGGAGCTGGATGGTTTAACGCTCTTTGTTTTTGGTCTTTATTCAATAAGGAACACTAATGTTAATCAGTGTTTTTATATTTATGGATGTGTATGTTGGATTTATATGACAGAGTAACTAGGGCACACTGAAGAAAAAGGATAAAGTCATAAATTTATGAGCTGGTTCTTGTCTGCAGAAAGCTACATATTGTTTTTACAGTCTTTTGATACTTAGAAATGTGGGATACTTAAGTATTCTGGACATCAAGCATGTTGTTTATGAAAACATACTGAAGTACAATTTCACGAATGCCCACATTGTCATTTTACGAATGTCTCCTTTAAAAAAACTGTTAATATTATGAATTGTGTTTTTTTCCCTCTTGTGGCACTAATATTCTATTCATTTTATATATAGCTTATAGTTAGGGAAACTGGTAAATTATTAATGAATGAACATAATCTAAAGTTTATTTCACCTTTATTTAACCAGGTAGGCCAGTTGAGAACAAGTTCTCATTTACAACTGTGACCTGGCCAAGATAAAGCAAAGCAGTGCGACAACAACAACAACACAGAGTTACACATAAACAAATGTTCAGTCAATAATACAGTAGAAAAGAAAAATAGACACATCTATGTACAGTGTGTGGAAATGTAGAAGAGTAGGGAGGTAGGCAATAAATAGGCCCTAGAGGTGAAAATAATTACAATTTAGCATTAATACTGGAGTGATAGATGTGCAGATGATGRTGTGCAAGTAGAGATACTGGGGTGCAAAAGAGCAAGAGGGTAAGTAATAATATGGGGATGAGGTAGTTGGGTGTGCTATTTACAGATAGTGTACAGGTACAGTGATCGGTAAGCTGCTCCGACAGCTGATGCTTAAAGTTAGAGAGGGAGATATAAGACTCCAGCTTCAGTGATTTTTGCAATTCGTTCCAGTCATTGGCAGCAGAGAACTGGAAGGAAAGGCGGCTAAAGGAGGTGTTGGCTTTGGGGATGAACAGTGAGATATACCTGCTGGAGCGCGTGCTACGCTATGGTGGTGGGTGTTGCTATGGTGACCAGTGAGCTGAGATAAGGCGGGGCTATTAACAATTACATTATTAAACAATTTAAAAAACATTTCCTTTGACATGAATGGAACTGAACACTTTTATTTTATTGAAAAAAACTTTATTGATGCTTAGAGGTAATTTAGTGCTATCGCCACCAGCTACCAACACAGATGTAAACACACAGAAATCCGGTTTTGTTTTCATACCCCTGTAGACATAACTTCCGTCGTAAAAGGTGAAGTCTAATATTTGTTTCACCTCGATACCCACAAACTACATTTATCTTTAGAATTACCTGTGACACGTGACAAAGTGACACCTGTGACACACGGCAGACAAACAACTATTGTAAAGTAACTCACTGATTTGCATACTACGCTCTCGCTCTCTGATCCCATTGTTATCAGTGACCTACAAAAAGTGTAATATTCGGAACAACACAAAGTTAAACCACTCTTTCTCTGTGAACAACACTTTTCACAGTTAAAACCACTGTCTCTGTGAATAACACTTCTCACAGTTAAACCAATGTTTCTCTATCAACAACACTTCTCACAGTTCAAACCACTCTTTCTCTGTGAACAACACTTTGCACAGTTAAAACCACTGTATATCTGTAAAATGTAACTTCTCACAATTAAACCAGTTTCTCTGTCAACAACACTTCTAAAAAGTTAAACCATCGATTTTCTTTGAACAACATGTCTCACAGTTAAACCATTGCTTCTCTGTGAACAACATCTCACTGTTAAATCCTCTTAAGCTGTCAGTCCCTGAAATTAGGCACTGGAATTACTTCAAAAATATGTACAGTACGAGTCAAAAGTTTGGACACACTTAATCATTCAAAGGTTGTTCTTTATTTTTACTATTTTTACACCCCCTTATTGATGGACGCAAAACTCATTTTTCTTTATTGAAGAGAGAATATCATTTGGTGAGTGGAGAAGGATAGAGGGACATTAGGAGTGTCTGGAGAGCAGTGAGCATGGTTGAGGAGAAGAGGGGACTATTAGGAGTGTCTGGAGAGCAGTGAGCATGGTGAGGAGAAGAGGGGGGACATTAGGAGTGTCTGGAGAGCAGTGAGCATGGTGAGGAGAAGAGGGGAACATTAGGAGTGTCTGGAGAGCAGTGAGCATGGTGAGGAGAAGAGGGGTGACTTAGGAGTGTCTGGAGAGCAGTGAGCATGGTGAGGAGAAGAGGGGTGATTAGGAGTGTCTGGAGAGCAGTGAGCATTGGTGAGGAGAAGAGGGGACATTAGGAGTGTCTGGAGAGCAGTGAGCATGGTGAGGAGAAGAGGGGTGATTAGGAGTGTCTGGAGAGCAGTGAGCATGGTGAGGAGAAAGAGGGTGATTAGGAGTGTCTGGAGAGCAGTGAGCATGGTGAGGAGAAGAGGGGGACATTAGGAGTGTCTGGAGAGCAGTGAGCATGGGTGAGGTGAAGAGGGGTGATTAGGAGTGTCTGGAGAGCAGTGAGCATGGTGAGGAGAAGAGGGGTGATTAGGAGTGTCTGGAGAGCAGTGAGCATGGTGAGGAGAAGAGGGGGGCATTAGGGTGTCTGGAGAGCAGTGAGCATGGTGAGGTGAAGAGGGGGACATTAGGAGTGTCTGGAGAGCAGTGAGCATGGTGAGGATGAAGAGGGGGACATTAGAGTGTCTGGAGAGCAGTGAGCATGGTGAGGTGAAGAGGGGTGATTAGGAGTGTCTGGAGAGCAGTGAGCATGGTGAGGTGAAGAGGGGTGATTGGAGTGTCTGGAGAGCAGTGAGCATGGTGAGGTGAAAGGGGGTGGATTAGGAGTGTCTGGAGAGGCAGTGAGCATGGTGAGGAGAAGAGGGGGGACATTAGGAGTGGTCTGGAGAGCAGTGAGCATGGTGAGGAGAAGAGGGGTGATTAGGAGTGTCTGGAGAGCAGTGAGCATGGTGAGGAGAAGTAGGGGGGACATTAGGAGTGTCTGGAGAGCAGTGAGCATGGTGAGGTGAAGACGGGGTGATTAGGGAGTGTCTGGAGAGCCACGTGAGCATGGTGAGGTGAGGAGGAAAGAGGAGAGCCAGAGAGGCATGGAGAGAGAGGGGACAGGAGAGGCGAGGATGAGCAGAGTGAAAGCGTGAAGGGGGCTGGATGAGGATGAGGTGAAGAGGGGCTGAGAGTGATGGTGAGTTATTGGTCTATTGTACCTCCGGGACAAACCTGTTGGGCTCGGTGGCATGATGTACGCCCAGATCTTGAAGTATTATGTTCTCAAAAGTTAAATCTAGACTTGGTTTCCTCTATCGTAATCGCTCCTCTTTTCACCCAGCTGCCAAACTAAACCCTGATTCAGATGACCATCCTACCCATGCTAGATTACGGAGTCGTAATTTACTAGATTGGCAGGTAAGGGTGCTCTCAAGCGGCTAGATGTTCTTTTACCATTCGGCCATCAGATTCGCCACTAATGCTTCTTATATGGGGCGGCAGGTAGCCTAGTGGTTTGGGCGGCAGGTAGCCTCGTGGTTGGGTGGCAGTAGCCTAGTGGTTAGAGTGTTGGACTAGTAACTGAAAGGTTGCCAGATCAAATCCCCAAAGTAAAAAATATATCTACTGCAGCCTCATTCCTCCCATACAACACCTATTCTGCCAGGCACATTATTCTTAAAGTACCCCAAAGCACACACCATCCCTGGGTCACTTTGTCTTTTCAGTTCGCTGCAGCTACGACTGGAACGAGCTGCAACAAACACTCAAACTGGACAGTTTTATCTCAACTCTTCATTCAAAGACTCAATCATGGACACTCTTACTGACAGTTTGTGGCTGCTTTGCGTTTGTGCTGTTGTCTGTGCCAACAACTGTTTGTCCCATGTTTTGTGCTGCTTCCATGTTGTGCTGCTGCCATGTTGTGTTGCTACCATGTTTTGTTGTCATGTTGTGTTGCTACCATGCTGTGGTTTGTCAATGTGTTGCTGCCATGCAATGTTGTTTGTCTCTCTTAACATAGTGTTGTGTGTCGTGATGTGTGTTTTGTCCTATATTTATAAAAAAAATATATAATAATTCTCTGTCGCCGCGCCGAGG
>NC_036851.1:48090918-48109572 GCF_002910315.2 Salvelinus sp. IW2-2015 | reverse complement strand
AGTGTTTCTTCTTTGTGTGCACTGTGAGTCCTGTGGCACACAGCTGTTCTCTACGTTGTCAGTCTGTAAAAGTCTGTGGCACACAGCACTTCTCTACGTTTTCAGTCTGTACGAGTCAAAAGTACGAGTCAAAAGTTTGGACACACTTAATCATTCAAAGGTTTGTTCTTTATTTTTTACTATTTTTACACCCCCTTATTGATGGAAGCAAAACTCAGTTCTTTGTGTGCACTGTGAGTCTGTGGCACACGCTGTTCTCTACGTTGTCAGTCTGTAAAGTCTGTGGCACACAGCACTTCTCTACGTTTTCAGTCTGTAAAGTCTGTGGCACACAGCGCTTCTCTACGTTGTCAGTCTGTAAAGTCTGTGGCTCACAGCTCTTCTCTATGTTGTCAGCCTGTAAAGTCTGTGGCACACAGCCCTTCTCTACGTTGTCAGTCTGTAAAGTCTGTGACTCACAGCTCTTCAATATGTTGTCAGCCTGTAAAGTCTGTGGCTCACAGCTCTTCTCTACGTTGTCAGTCTGTAAAGTCTGTGACTCACAGCTCTTCTCTACGTTGTCAGTCTGTAAAGTCTGTGGCACACAGCTCTTCTCTACGTTATCAGCCTGTAAAGTCTGTGGCACACAGCACTTCTCTACGTTGTCAGTCTGTAAAGTCTGTGGCACACAGCTCTTCTCTACGTTGTCAGCCTGTAAAGTCTGTGGCACACAGCTCTTCTCTACGTTGTCAGTCTGTAAGTCTGTGCACACAGCTCTTCTCTACGTTGTCAGCCTGAAAAGTCTGTGGCACACAGCTCTTCTCTACGTTGTCAGTCTGTAAAGTCTGTGGCACACAGATCTTTTCTAAGTTGTCAGCGTGTAAAGTCTGTGGCACACAGCTCTTCTCTACGTTGTCAGTCTGTAAAGTCTGTGGCACACAGCCTTCTCTACGTTGTCAGCGTGTAAAGTCTGTGGCACACAGCTCTTCTCTACGTTGTCAGTCTGTAAAGTCTGTGGCACACAGCTCTTCTCTAAATTGTCAGCGTGTAAAGTCTGTGGCACACAGCTCTTCTCTACATTGTCAGCGTGTAAAGTCTGTGGCACACAGCTCTTCTCTACATTGTCAGCGTGTAAAGTCTGTGGTACACAGCTCTTCTCTACATGTCAGCGTGTAAAGTCTGTGGCACACAGCTCTTCTCTACATTGTCACGTGTTAAAGTCTGTGGCACACAGTTCTTTCTACGTTGTCAGTCTGAAATCGTGGCCACAGTCTTCTCTACGTTGTCCCTGAAAGTCTGTGGCACACAGCTCTTCTCTACAGTTGTCAGCGAGTGATAAAGTCTGTGGCACACAGCTCTTCTCTACATTGTCAGCGTGTAAGTCTGTGGCACACAGCTCTTCTCTAACGTTGTCAGCACTTGATGTTCACATAGAATGCAGTGAAACACCTTGTATTGAGATGAAGAAATGCCAACAGAGCTTTTTCCAGCAACCAAGAGGCCATTTGCCTTTTGGTAGGCCGTCATTGTAAATAAGAATTTGTTCTTAACTGACTTGCCTAGTTAAATAAAGGTTAAATAAAAGAAACAAAAGAAAAAAATAACTTCAATATGCTCAAAGGGATATTCAATGTCTGTTTAAAAAAAAAAATCAAATCAAATCAAATTGTATTGGTCACATACACATTGTTAGCAGATGTTATTGCGAGTGTAGCGAAATGCTTGTGCTTCTAGTTCCGACAGTGCAGTAATATCTAACAGTAATCTAACAATTCCACAACAACTACCTAATACACACAAATCTAAAGGGATGGAATAAGAATATGTACATATAAATATATGGATGAGCAATGCCTGAGTGGCATAAGCAAGATGCAATAGATGGTACARAAAATACAGTATATACAAATGAGATGAGTAATGTAAGAYATGTAAACATTATTATAGTGGCGTTATTAAAGTGATCCTTAAAGTGGCCAATGATTTCAAGTCTGTATTTAGGCAGCAGCCTCTGTGTTAGTGATGGCTGTTTAACAGTCTGATGGCCTTCTGATAGAAGCTGTTTTTCAGTCTCTCGGTCCCAGCTTTGATGCACCTGTACTGACCTCGACTTCTGGATGGTAACAGGGTGAACAGGCAGTGGCTCGGGTGGCTGTTGTCCTTGATGATCTTTTTGGCATTCCTGTGACATCGGGTGCTGTAGATGTCCTGGGGGGAAGGTAGTTTGCCCCCCGTGATGCGTTGTGTAGACCACACCACCCTTTGGAGAGCCTTGTGGTTGTGGGCGGTGCAGTTGCCATACCAGGCGGTGATACAGCCCGACAGGATGCTCTCAACTGTGCATCTGTAAAAGATTGTGAGGGTTTTAGGTGACAAGCCAAATTTTCTCAGCCTCCTGTTGCACCTTCTTCACCACACTGTCTGTGTGGGTGGACCATTTCAGGTTGTCCGTGATGTGTACACCAGGAACTTAAAACTTTACACCTTCTCCACTGCTGTCCCATCGATGTGGATAGGGGGATGCTCCCTTTGCTGTTCCTTGAAGTCCACAATCATCTCCTTTGTTTTGTTGACGTTGAATGAGAGGTTGTTTTCCTGACACCCCACTCTGAGCGTCCTCACCTCCTCCCTGTAGGCTGTCTCATTGTTGTTGGTAATCAAGCCCCCTACTGTTGTGTCGTCTGCAAACTTGATGATTGAGTTGGAGGTGTGCATGGCCACGCAGTCATAGGTGAACAGGGAGTACAGGAGAGGGCTGAGCATGCACTCTTGTGGGGCCCCAGTGTTGAGGATCAGCGATGTGGAGATGTAGCAGGGTGAACTTAACCACCTGGGAGCGGCCCGTCAGGAAGTACAGGACACAATTGCACAGGGTGAGTTTGAGACCAAGGGCCTCAAGCTTAATGATGAGCTTGTAGGGTACTCTGGTGTTGAATGCTGAACTCCATTCATACATATGTATTCCTCTTGTCCAGATGGGATAGGGCAGTTTGCAGTGTGATGGCGATTGCATCGTCTGGGGACCTATTGGGGCGGTATGCAAATTGAAGTGGGTCTAGGGTGGCAGGTAAGGTGGAGGTAATATGATCCTTGACTAGTCTCTCAAAGCATTTCATGATGACAGAAGTGAGTGCTACGGGGAGATAATAATTTAGTTCAGTTACCTTTGCCTTCTTGGGTACAACAACAAAGGTGGCCATCTTGAAGCATGTGGGGACAGCAATAGAGATTGAATATGGCCGTAAACACATCAGCCAGCTGGTCTGCGCATGCTCTGAGGACGAGGCTCAGGATGCCGTCTCGGCCGGCAGCCTTGCGAGGGTTAACGCGTTTAAATGTGTTACTCATGTTGGCCACGGAAAAGGCGAGAGAGGCCCYGCAGTCCTTGGTAGCAACGTATACCTTGTTATCTAGAGACTGGGCATTTTTTAAATGTTTTAATTTATTTCACCTTTATTTAACCAGCTAGGCCAGTTGAGAACAAGTTCTCATTTACAACTGCGACCTGGCCAAGATAAAGCAAACAGTGCGACAAAAACAACAACACAGATTTACACATAAACAAACGTACAGTCAATAACACAATAAAAAAATCTATGTACAGTGTGCAAATGTAGAAGAGTAGGGAGGTAAGGCAATAAATAGGCCATAGAGGCAAAATAATTACAATTTAGCATTTACACTGGAGTGATAGATGTGCAAATGATGAGTAGAGATACTGGGGTGCAAAAGAGCAAGAGGATAAGTAACAATATGGGGATGAGGTAGTTGGGTGTGCTATTTACAGATTGGCTGTGTACAGGTACAGTGATCGATAAACTGCTCTGACAGCTGATGCTTAAAGTTAGAGAGGGAGATATAAGACTCAAGCTTCAGTGATTTTTGCATTTGGTACCAGTCATTAGCAGAGAACTGGAATGAAAGGCGGCCAAAGGAAATGTTGGTTTGGGATGACCAGTGGGAATATAGCTGCTGGAGCGCGTGCTATGGAGGGGTGTGCAATGTGACCAGTGAGCTGAGATAAAATGGGGCTTTACCTAGATCAAATACTTAGATGCCCTGGAGCCAGAGGGTTTGCGCGATGAATATGTGTGAGGGCCAACAACGAGAGCGTACAGGTCGCAGTGGTGGGTAGTGTATGGGCTTTGGCTGACAAATAGATGGCACTGTGATAGACTACATCAGTTTGCTGGTAGTGATTGAAGGCTATTTTGTAATTACATCGCCGAAGTAAGGATCGGTAGGATAGTCAGTTTACGAGGGTATGTTTGCAAGATGAGTGAAGGAGGCTTTGTTGCGAAATAGGAAGCCGATTCTAGATTTAATTTTCTGGTTGGAGATGCTTAATGTGAGTCTGGAAGGAAGTTTACAGTCTAACAAGGGACCCTAGGTTATTTGTGGTTGTTCAAAGTAGTGATGGCTAGTCGGGCGGGAGGCGTGCGGGCAGCAATCATTGGAAGGGCATGCCACTTAGTTTTACTTGTATTTAAAGCAGTTGGAGCCAGGGAAGGAATGTTGTATGGCATTGAAGCTCGTTTGGAGGTTTGTTAGCACAGTGTCCAAAGAAGGGCCAGATGTATACAGAATTGTGTTGTCTGCGTAGAGGTGGATCAGAGAATCTCCAGCAGCAAGAGCGACATCATTGATATATACAGAAAAAAGAGTTGAACCCTGAATTGAACCCTGTGGCACCCCCATAGAGACTGCCAGAGGTCCRGACAACAGGCCCTCCGATTTGACACACTGAACTCTATCTGATAAGTAGTTGGTGAACCAGGCGAGGCAGTCATTTGAGAAGCGAAGGCTATTTAGTCTGCCGACAAGAATTTGGTGATCGACAGAGTCGAAAGCCTTGGCCAGGTCAATGAAGACGGCTGCACAGTACTGTCTTTTATCGATGGCAGTTATGATATCGTTTAGGACCTTGAGCGTGGCTGAGGTGCTCCCATGACCAGCTCAGAAACCAGATTGCATAGTGGAGAAGGTACGGTGGGATTAGAAATGGTCGGTGATCTGTTTGTTAACTTGGCTTTCGAAGATTTTAGAAAGGCAGGGCAGGATGGATATAGGTCTATAACAGTTTGGGTCTAGAGTGTCTCCCCCTTTGAAGATGGGGATGACCGCGGCAGCTTTCCAATCTTTCCAATCTCAGACGATACAAAAGAGAGGTTGAATAGGCTAGTAATAGAGGTTGCAACAATTTCGGCAGAAAATTTAGAAAGAGAGGGCCCAGATTGTCTAGCCCAGCTGATTTGTAGGGATCCTGATTTTGCAGCTCTTTCAGAACATCAGCTGTCTGGATTTGGGGGATGGAGAAGCGGGGGGGCTTGGGCAAGTTGCTGCAGGGGGTGCTGAGATGTTGGCCGGGGCAGGGGTAGCCAGGTGGAAAGCATGGCCAGCCGTAGAAAAATGCTTATTGAAATTATCGATTATCGTAGATTTATCGGTGTTGACAGTGTTTTCTAGCCTCAGTGCAGTGGGCAGCTGGGAGGAGGTGCTCTTATTCTCCATGGACTTTACAGTGTCCCAAAACATTTTGGAATTAGTGCTACAGGATCAAATTTCTGTTTGATAAAGATAGCCTTAGCTTTCCTAACTGACTGAGTATATTGGTTCCTGACTTCCCTGAAAAGTTTCAAATCGAGGGGGCTATTTGATGCTAATGCAGAACGCCACAGGATGTTTTTGTGCTGGTCAAGGGCAGTCAAGTCTGGGGTGAACGAAGGGCTATATCTGTTTGTTTTTTCAATGGGGCATGCTTATTTAAGGGTGATGAAAGCACTTTGAAAGAGCAWTCCTCTACTGACGGGATGAGGTCAATATCCTTCCAGGATACCCGGGCCAGGTCGATTAGAAAGGCCTGCTCACTGAAGTGTTTTAGGGAGCGTTTGAAAATGATGAGGGGTGGTCGTTTGACCGCAGACCCATTACACATTCAGGAAATGAGGCAGTGATTGCTGAGATCCTGGTTGAAGACAGCAGAGGTGTATTTAGAGGGCAAGTTGGTCAGGATGATATCTAAGAGGGTGCCCATGGTTACGGATTTAGGGTTGTAGGTAGGGTAGGTAGGTTCCTTGATMATTTGTGTGAGATTGAGGGCATCTAGCTTAGATTGTAGGATGACCGGGGTGTTAAGCATATCCCAGTTTAGGTCACCTAACAGTACAAACTCTGAAGATAGATGGGGGGCAAACAATTCACATATGGTGTCCAGGGCACAGCTGGGGACWGAAGGGGGTCTATAACAAGCAGCAACGGTGAGAGACTTGTTTCTGGCAAGGTGGATTTTTAAAAGTAGAAGGTCAAATTGTTTTGGCACAGACCTGGATAGTATGACAGAACTCTGCAGTAGATTGCAACTCCACCCCCTTTGGCAGTTCTATTTGTCGGAAAATGTTACAGTTAGGGATGGAAATTTCAGGATTTTTGGTGGCCTTCCGAAGCCAGGATTCAGACACGGCTAGGACATCCTAGTTGGCGGAGTGTGCTAAAGCAGTGAATAAAAGAAACTTAGCGAAGAGGCTTCTAATGTTAACATGCATGAAACCAAGGCTTTTACGGTTACAGAAGTTAACAAATGAGAGCGCCTGGAGAATGGGACTGGTGCTGGGGGCTGCAGGGCCTGGGTTTACAGTCCACTTATTAAGTACAATACATACAGCTGTTTTCATTAAGAGTGTAAAAGTAACCAAGCACATATATGGCCCTGAAGCCTTGTCTGTAGGCTGTAGGAGAACTTAACAGGTGGAATGAATACAGTCTCCAAAGCAGTGGACCTCTGAGCTCTGAGCGGTGGTGTTTCACGAGAGGTTGAACTCCAACTTGCTGCCGAAGAGAGAAAGACCCACATTTCCATCCTTGASAGAGACGCCTGTACCCAGAACTTGTACAGTGACCCCATCCTTGCCTACTTCAAAGCCTGTATCAACTGCCACTGGCCACTTCACCGGACCAACGGATGCAGAGGCACCTTTGACCTTGAGCATTACCTTTGCTCCATCGGTTGTTGCCTGAAAAGCACCACTAGCGCTGGGCAAGCTGCCCTCCACCTTCAACACGCCCATGTCTATTTCAGCCTTCCCTAATGCGTAGTCAWTGTGCCCACTATATCCTTTTTCCATCGATCCCCCAATACCAGCTTTGATGTTGGGCAACTCAGCCTTTGCCCTTAACACGCTGCGCTCATATTCACCCTTATGCAACCCTGCTTCCCCGCGCCACTTTGTCTCTCCACCGTTGAGGTCTGTTTGTGCATTGTTGAACAGCGTATCAACAGATGAGTTTAGAGGTCGGTCCATGTTCTCATTCATCTCTTTGAATCCCCAGGGCCCAGTTACTCGTTCAAAGCAATCTTCAACGGCAGATAAAGCTTTAATGGCTGCGTTTTACCATGTTGTTAGTACAAGATGGAGAAAGAGGAGTGGGGGGATTAATAGAGTAATATTATGGAATCAAGGATTGACAGTCTATGAGATCAACATTGTTTGATTATAAATACTCAGCAAAACATAAGCAAATAACAACAACTTTATATTTGGGTGAAGGTTACAATGGGTAAGGCTAAGCTCATGAGGCAACATGTTATATTCTTCAAGAGTCAGTGGGTATAGATCATTAATTGAACAACAGGAAGTCTTTAAATTATGCTATAATTTGAAGGTTAATTTTTCCTCATGTGTGGTTCATGTARCCTACAGTATGTACCTTCTTTGTCCGACATCTCTCAGGTAACAGGGCTGCCTGTCGGGAGAGAGGAGTCATTATTAACTGCCCAACAGAGTAGAACAGCACAGACAGAGCACTAGAAGGTCTCTGGGAAAAAAGCCAATGTAAAAAAGTAACGAAGTAAAACGTTTGCTGATGTGATACAGTTTACAATAATTAACCAAAGCAAACCAGAAATGTATCTATGAACATTTTCTAATTTTACATGATGACAATCAGTCCATTTTCAGTGATGGAGTAAAAGTAAAAATGCCTTAATAGAAAATGACTCAAGTAAAAGTGAAAGTCACCCAGTAAAATACTACTTGAGTAAAAGTCTAAACGTATCTGGTTTTAAATGTACTTATGTTCAGTGGTGGGAAAAGTACTCAATTGACATACTTGAGTAAAAGTAAAAAGTAAAAGTAAATGGTATGCAGCAAATTCCTCATATTACCCAAACTAGACAGCACAATTTTGTTGTTAAAAATTATTTTTTCTTTACAGACAGACAGGGACACACTCTATTTCAAGAAAATGTCAACTTAATTTCATGTCGGCCCTTCCCTTTTTAGGGTGGCAGGTAAGCGGTTAGAGCGTTGGGCCAGTAACCGAAAGGTAGCTACAGATGTAGAATCTTAATTGAAATCTAGATGAGCTTCGTGACTTACATGAATTCACTGAAAACTCGAAATTACCACACGGTTATATAAACAGAATTGCACTTTTTATGGAGGCTAATTTTGGCCAGCTAATAGCCTAACTACCGATTGAGCAACATTATGGACTAAATGTTAAAATTCTGTTGCCTCAGGATTACTTTTCTGCAACAATACTGGTCAAATTAAGATTCTATATCTGTAGTTGAAATCCCTGAGCCAACAAAGTGAAAAATCTGCCCCTAGGCAAGGCACTTAACCCAAATTGTTCCAGTGATGAGTGTAACGTTCCAGTGGCAGTGTAACGATCGTTGTTGGAAGGATGGTCGGACCAAGATGCAGCGTGGGGTAGGTTAATCATTTTTTATTTTTGATAACCGGCACAAAACAAGAAAGAGATACAAACGAAACGTACAGCCTTGTAGGGCTAAAAAGCAACAATACAAAATCAAGATCCCACACACAACAGGTGGAAAAGGCTGCCTAAATATGATCCCCAATCAGAGACAACGATAGACAGCTGCCTCTGATTGGGAACCATACCAGGCCAACACAGAARAAAAAAAACTAGACTACCCACCCTAGTCACACCCTGACCGAACCAAAATAGAGAAATAAAAGGTTCTCTAAGGTCAGGGCGTGACAGTACCCCGCCCCAAAGGTGCGGACTCCGGCAGCAAAACCTGACTCTATGGGGGAGGGTCCGGGTGGGCATCTAGCTTCGGTGGCGCCTCTGGTGCGGGGATCGTTCCTGAAGCGCCGGGCCGTGGATCGTCGTCGGAGGCTCCGGACYGTGGATCGTCGCCGAAGGAACCGGACCGTGGATCGTCGCCGGGGGAACCGGACCGTGGATTGTTGCCGGAGGCCTCCATCACTGGAGGCTTCGGGCCATGGATCATCACTGGAGGCTTCGGGCCATGGATCATCACTGGAGGCTTCGGGCCATGGATCATCACAGGAGGCTCAGGACTGCGAACCGTTGCTGGAGGTTCCGGACTGTGAACCATCGCTGGAGGTTCCGGGCTGCTGACCGTCGCCAGACGCTCTGGACTGGGAACCGTCACTGGAGGCCTGGTGCGTGGAGCTGGCACAGGATGTATTGGGCCGTGGAGGCGCAGTGGAGGTCTGGAGCGTAGAGCTGGCACAACGCGTCCTGGACAAATGACCACCTTCGCACAGCAAGTGCGGGGAGCTGGCACAGGACACACTGGGCTGTGAAGGCGCACTGGAGACACAGTGCATAGAGCCGGCACAGGATGTACTGGACCGTGGAGGCGCACTGGAGGTCTGGAGCGTAGAGTTGGTACAACGCGTCATGGACAAATGACCACCTTCGCAAGGCAAGTGCGGGGAGCTGGCACAGGACGCACTGGGCTGTGAAGGCGCACTGGGGACACAGTGCGTAGAGCCGGCGCAGGATGTACTGGACCCTGGAGGCGTACTGGAGACCAGGAGCGCTGAGCCGGCACAACCTGTCCTGGACAGATACCCACTTTAGCACGACAAGTGCGGGGATCTGGCACAGAACGCACCGGGCTGTGGAGGCGCACTGGGGACACAGTGCGTAGAGCCGGCGCAGGATGTACTGGACCCTGGAGGCGTACTGGAGACCAGGAGCGCTGAGCCGGCACAACCTGTCCTGGACAGATACCCACTTTAGCACGACAAGTGCGGGGATCTGGCACAGAACGCACCGGGCTGTGGAGGCGCACTGGAGACACGGTGCGTTAAACCGGAAAACATGGCACCTGAACGGTGACCAACTCCCCACAGTGAGTACAGGGAGTTGGTTCTGGTTCCCACCTTGGCTCCGCCAACCACCCCGTGTGCCCCCCCCCAAAAAACATTTTTTGAGGCTGCCTGTCGGGCTTCCGTCGTGGCCGCGAACCCCGGTGTTCCTAATGTTATGCACACTCAGTGTATAAGCACCCACCCAAGTTTTTGATTTCATTTTCTTTATCCCTGGTGTGTGATTGCACTTATTGGCGAATAGTTAAATATGTAATAATACTATTAATCAGCATAGACTGCTGGAATGTATACTACCGGTATATAAGAATATACTTGAGATCACGATCATCGGCCGAATTAATATGCCCCTGATCACACGCAAACACAGTTCACTTTCATAGCAGCCATATACAAACAACATGATTCCTTTGATCATTGTATAATTCCTTGCAGCTACGCACTCTCCTCCTCTCAACTTTTCCCTTCACTTGTAGACTTCAGTGCACAACACATCAACTGTCTGTGACCAAGCGAAAAAACCTTTCCAAGCCAAACTGTCATATCATAACCGCTAACCACTACACACAGCCTCCATCGTTATCACCATATTAGCTAACGTCATAATCAACTTAKCTACTAGAACTTACATGTTAGTAAACCCGCTACAATCATTCAGTACAGTGTAGAGTCAGCAAGCAGTTTAGCAGTTACACCTGCGGGCCCTGGTAGCTATAAATGAATAAAACCAAAAGCTTACCTTGACTTGGAGGAGATCCAGTGTTGGATAGTCATAGCCAGCTAGCTAACATAGCATCTCTCTCTGTTTGAGCCGGGTGTTTGAGTAGGCTAAACTAGTTTGCTGCATTTCCTAGCTAAGTAAGAGAAACTGAAAAAAAATACAATGAAATATAGCTACCGCTCTCTCTCTCTCTCTCGCTTCTCCTTCATTTTTTAAATAAATAMATTTGTTCAAACTGTTCAACTATTGTCTTTGTCTCTCTTTGAGTCAACTACTCACCACACTTTATGCACTGCAATGCTAGCTTATGCTTTCAGTACCAGATTATTCCTTGATCCTTTGATTGGGTGGACAACATGTCAGCTCATGCTGCAAGAGCTCTGATAGGTTGGAGAACCTAAATTGTCAGAATTACTGTGTAAGTCTATGGAAGGGGGTGAGAACCACAATCCTCCTAGGTTTTGTATTGAAGTCAATGTACCCAGAGGAGGACGGAAACTAGGTGTCCTCCARCTACACCATGGTGCTACCCTACAGATTGCTGTTAAGGCTACTATAGACCTTCAATGCAAAATTGTGTATTTTGGTGACATGTAAATATATTTAAAAATAAAAGCATATTATATATTAAAAAATATATTAAAAAATARGCATTTACATTTTTATGAAATTCACTGAGGAAAATGGTCCTCCCCTTCCTCCTCTGAGGAGCCTCCACTGCCGTAGAGCAGACACATGGATGCAATAAAAACCCTCGTCATACATAATATTTACAGAGTCATACAGATTTTTGTTCACAACCCCAAGCTCACAAATACATGTCCACATACTGTAGTCTAAGTGTAGGGACACTAAAAGTTTGTTCTGAGTAGTTAAGTTTGATAAGTACCTTTCAGGTCAGTCTACTAGGTGTTCTCAGGAATGAAATTTTGAAGTCAATGTCATGTCTTACAGATTTTGCTGTTCGAACGTATATAGTTGCACTTTTCTGTCATACGTGACCCATAAAGTTAAACTGACCAATGAGAGTATCTGGAACTGTTTTTTTAGAGGAGCGCAGGAGAATAATTAACTCAGTACGAAACTTTGAACTCACTGTTATAATAACACAGTAAAACCCAGCAGTGATTTATGAGAAGAGGAAAGTGAAAGCAATCAGTTGATATATCAGTATAGGTCGTTATCAATAAAATGTCACAATAAGATGCAGAGCGTTTTTGCCTGCTGGGGGGCGAGGAGACCCCCGTCTCTGCTAAAACCATTGACAACTGGGGGTTGTTAAATAAGGGATTCAAATCAAATCAAATCAAATCAAATCAAATCAAATTTTATTAGTCACATACACATGGTTAGCAGATGTTAATGCGAGTGTAGCGAAATGCTTGTGCTTCTAGTTCCGACAATGCAGTAATAACCAACAAGTAATCTAACCTAACAATTCCACAACTACTACCTGATCACACACACACAAGTAGTAAACGAATAAGACAAATTGTACATAATGAATATGTGATGTCATGAGGTGGGGTACAGGGAACGCATGGGCAACGATGCAGTCTAGGATGGTAGTAGCGAGTAGCGGGGGGTAGGGTGGTGAGGGGAGCATGTAGTGAGGGGGGGGATGAGTACTGTAGGGTATGTAAACATAAATGGCAATAGTTTAATGGCTAGTGTCATGTATTACATAAGATGGCAAGATGCAGTAGATGATATAGAGTACAGTATATACATATGAGATGGGTAATGTAGGGTATGAAAACATTATTTTAGATGTCATTGTTTAAAGTGGCTAGTGGTACATTTTTACATAATTTCCATCAATTCATTTTTTAAAGTGGCTGGAGTTGAGTCAGTATGTTGGCAGCGGCCGCTAAATGTTAGTGGTGGCTGTTTACAAAGTCTGATGGCTTGAGATATAAGCTTTTTTCAGTCTCTCGGTCCCTGCTTTGATGCACCTGTACTGACCTCGCCTTCTGGATGATAGCGTGAACAGGCAGTGGCTTGTTTGTTGTCCTTGATGATCTTTATGGTGCCTGTTGACATCGGGTGGTGTAGTGTCCTGTAGGGCAGGTAGTTTTCCCCCGTGGTGGTTCTGCAGACCTCACTACCCTCTGGAGAGCCTTACGGTTGTGCGAGCAGTGGCCGTACCAGCGCATACAGCCCGACAGGATGCTCTCGATTGTGCATCTGTAGAAGTTTGTGAGTGCTTTTGGTGACAAGCCGAATTTCTTCAGCCTCCTGAGGTTAAGAGCGCGCTGCGCCTTCTTCACAACGCTGTCTGTGTGGGTGGACCAATTCAATTTGTCCGTGATGTGTACACCGAGGAACTTAAAACTTCCACCTCTCCACTACTGACCCGTCGATGTGGATAGGGGGGTGCTCCCTCTGCTGTTTCCTGAGATCCACAATCATCTCCTTTGTTTTGTTGACGTTGAGTGTGAGGTTATTTTCTGACACACCACTCCGAGGGCCCTCACCTCCTCCCTGTAGGCCGTCTCGTCTTGTTGGTAATCAAGCCTACCACTGTAGTGTCATCCGCCAAACTTGATGATTGAGTTGGAGTGGGCATGGCCACGCGAGTGTGTGGGTGACGGAGGGATACAGGAGAGGGCTCAGAACGCACCCTTGTGGGGCCCAGTTTGGAGTCAGCGGGTGGAGATGTTGTTACCTCCTCACACCTGGGGCGGCCCGCTCAGGAAGTCCAGGACCCAGTTGCACAGGGCGGGTCGAGACCCAGGTCTCGAGCTTATGCGAGGTTTGGAGGGTAATATGTGTTAAATGCTGAGCTGTAATCGATGAACAGCATTGTCACATGGGTATTCCTCTTGTCCAGATGGGTTAGGGCAGTGTGCGTGTGGTTGCGATTGCGCTCGTCTGTGACCTATTGGGTCGGTAAGCAAATTGGAGTGTCTAGGTGTCCGGTAGGTGGAGGTGATATGGTCCTGACTAGTCTCTCAAAGCACTTGATGACGGAAGTGAGTGCTACGGGGCGGTAGTCGTTCAGCTCAGTTACCTTAGCTTTCTTGGGAACAGAACAAGGGTGCCTCTTGAAGCATGTGGGAACAGCAGACTGGATAAGGATTGATTGAATATGTCCGTAAACACACCAGCCAGCTGGTCTGCGCATGCTCTAGGACGCGGCTGGAATGCCGTCTGGCCTGCAGCCTTGCGGGTTAACACGTTTAAATGTTTTACTCACCTGGCTGCAGTGAAGGAGACCCGCAGGTTTTGTAGGGGCCGTGTCAGTGGCACTGTATTGTCCTCAAAGCGGGCAAAAAAGTTGTTTAGCCTGTCTGGGAGCAAGACATCCTGGTCCCGACGGGGCTGGTTTTCTTTTTGTAATCTGATTGACTGTAGACCCTGCCACATACCTCTTGTGTCTGAGCTGTTCGATTCCTCGATTTTGTCTCTGTACTGGGACTAGCGTTTGATTGCCTTGCGGAGAAGAATAGCTACACTGTTGTTATTCGGTTCATCGCTTCCGGTCACCTTGGCGCTGGTTAAAAGCAGTGGTTCGTGCTTTCAGTTTCACGCGAATGCTGCCGTCAATCCACGGTTCTGGTTTGGAATGTTTAATCGTTGCTGGGTACGACATCGTCAATGACTTCCTAATGAACTCGCTCACCGAATCAGATATTCTCAATATTGTTGTTGGACGCAATGCGGACATATTCAATCCGCGGATCGAAGCAGTCTTGAAGCGTGATTCAGATTGGCGACCAGCGTTTGAACAACCTGAGCACGGAGCTTGTTGTTTTAGTTCTGTTTGTAGGTGGAATCAACAAAAATGGAGTCGTGGTCAGCTTTTCCGAAAGGGGGGCGGGCCTTATATGCGTCGCGGAAATTAGTATAACAATGATCTAGGGTTTTCCCAGCCCTGGTAGCACAATCCATATGCTGATAGAATTTAGGATTTTGTTTTTAGATTAGCCTTTTGTTAATCCCCAGCTACGATGAAGGCCTCAGGGTGTGGGTTTCCAGTTTACAAAGAGTCAGATAAAGTTCTTTCAGGGCCTACGATGTGTCTGCTTGGGGGGATATATACGCTTGATTATGAATGAGAAATTCCCTTGGTAAATAATGCGTCGACATTTGATTGTGAGAGTTCTAGATCAGGTGAACAGAATGACTGTGTTCCTGTGTGTTGTTATGATGATCACACCACGTCTCGTTAATCATAAGCATACCCCCCCGCCCCTCTTCTTACCAGAAAGATATTTGTTTCTGCGCGCGATGCATGAAGAAACCAGCTGGCTGCACCGACTCCGTTAGCGTCTCTTGAGTTAGCCATGTTTCCGTGAAGCAGAGCACGTTGCAATCTGATGTCTCTCTTGGAATGCTACCCGTGCTCGGATTTCATCAACCTTATTTCAAGAGACTGGACATTGGCGAGTATATGCTAGGGAGTGGAGCCGATGTGCCTGTCTCCGAAGCCTGACACAGACGAACCGCCTCGTTGTCCCCTTCTTACGGCGTCGCAGCACGTGCCGGCTGGGATCAGATCCATTGTATTTTGGGGAAGCCAAACACTGGATCCGTTTCGGAAATCATCATTCCTGGTAGAACGATGATGAGTTGACGTTAATCGTATATTCAGTAGTTCCTCCCGACTGTATGTAATGAAACCTAAGATTACCTGGGGTACCGATGTAAGAAATAACACATAAAAAAGCAAAATACTGCATATTTTCCAAGGAACGCGAAGCGAGGCGGCCATCTCTTTCCGGCGCCGGATGTACTTCTATCAAGGGATTGTTAAATAAATGTCAACTATTTGGTGGTAATATCATCACAACTTGAAGAGCATATTCAGAACTGGAGTACACAATTCTGATTATTCCACATTTAGCGCTATCATCAGAGTTACCATTGTCAAAAAAGTCTTATAGGATTAGTGATTTTTCCAATAGAATCCTACAGAATTCTCACAATCCTATAGGATTTTGTGTCAACTCTATCAGAATTCTAATTCTATTGGAATCCTATTGGACGACTGTTTTCCTATTGGAAACTAAAAAGTAATCATGTTGTATCCTATAGGATTCTTGCAGTCTTATAGGATTTTGTGTCACCTGTATCAGAATCCTATAGGAATCCCATTGGACTACTTTTGTTCTGATAGGAAATCAAATGTAATCTTAATGGACTCCTAAAAGATTTTGTAGCGCCTCTGTCATAATCCTATTGGAATCCTATTGGACTACTTATTTCCCCTATTGGAAATCAAAAGGAATCAGAGTCTTGTAGCATAGTCACCTCAATCAGAATCCTATTAAACCTTTTTTTCTTAACCTTTTACTGCAGTGGGCGAAATCAGGGTCACACAGAGTGATTATTGGTAGTYWTAAACTCATGTTTTAAAGTTAATCTAACATTTATTGAATAAATAGTTTTACTTGATTCTATGATGTTTTACGTCTTTACTTATCATAATAAAGTAGTAGTGAGACATTGATATTTGAATAAAAAAACTGTTTATATATTTGTGTTGTGCTGATATAGAATTCTAACTTTTTTGCAAGTTATGAATACTACCTCTGTTTTTATAGGATTATGGGTAATCAAATGTTTTGGTTTTATGATAGTGTTACACAATGTTGCATGCATGTTTGAAGAAAAAAGTATATTCCTAAAATAGTATTGAGCAGTTTGTTGTGCTATGACATATCAAAGCCATCAGGCAAATTGATGTTCAATAATTAGACAAGCCATTCCCACCATCAACAAGGTCATGTGTACCAGTCAATGATAGAGGGTATGAAGCTTCCTGTAATGCTTACAGCTCTACCTCCACTTACTGCTAGAGGAATGAGCACTGTGCTCAAAAATGCCTGTTACTACTTACACTTGAAAATAATTAGCAATGGAGTTCAATAATTTAAATAGAAGGGGCCCTACATTTTTATGTTCAATACAACAAATATTCATGTTCAAGTAACTTCAATCATTACAGTTCAGAATACATGCAATTTAGTGTCAAAAAGTTAATAAAGCACAAAACAGTTAAATATTTGCAACTTAGAAAGACAACCATATGGGCAGTGATGTCACTTTATTAAGTGAAAATAATTCTACAACAAAACAGAGTGAGTGATTGAGTGAGTATACGTGCGTGTGATAATTACCTAGACCACATCACACTGCTTCAGGTCTACAAGCCTCCGGAAGTTCCAGTGTACCACTCCAGGCCTGGAACAGCTTGGTGGAAACACTGTCACCTGTCACCCAACGAGCATGGTTGGCAGATCTGATAGGCATAATATTATTTTAATGACAAAGCCTTGACTACACACTAACCTAAATGAAGTAAGTGTGTGTGTGTGTGTGTGTGTGTGTGTGTGTGTGTGTGTGTGTGTGTGTGTGTGTGTCGGGCAACCACGCAGCAGACTTCATTTTCCCAACTGCTCAATGTACTTGCCCTTGGTGTATTTCGTATGGTTGCACTGTTGTTTGTATGATAGTGGATGTGTGTGTGGTGTGTGTGTGTGTGTGTGTGTGTGTGTGTGTGTGTGGTGTGTGTGTGTGTGTGTGTGTGTGTGTGTGTGTGTGTGTGTGTGCGGGCAACCACGCAGCAGACTTCATTTTCCAAATGCTCAATGTACTTGCCCTTGCAATCTGCGGTGTTTGTGTGTTCTGTGTTATTGTGACTCAGGAGTATTTCAACCTGCCACAATCCTTGTAGTAGGACATTCAGTGATTAGCTATGGAAGAAATATATCAAACAGTGAACAGTAAAAAGGCTATCAAACATTCAGATCTGGATTGACAAGTAGGCTAAATCATGTGAAGTACATAACCTTAGTCTAACACACAAGTTGAATAAAGGATGCAGGATCTGAGCCCTAGGACCATGCCTCAGGACTACCTGGCCTGAGGACTCCTGGCTATCCCTGTCCAGTCCACCTGGTCGTGCCTCTGATCCAGTCTCTGCTGTTTGTGCCTGCGGCTATGGAACCCTAACCTGCTCAGGACTCACCGGATGTGCTACCTTGTCCCGGACCTGCTGTTTGACTGTTCTCTCTACGAACTGCTGTCTCAACTTTAATGCTTGGCTATGAAGAACCAGAGGGATTTACTGTAGAGGTGCTGACTATTGCACTCTCTATAGCCTTGATTATTATTGACATTGCTGGTCATCTATAAACGTTTAAACGTCTTGAAGACGACTGACCATAAATGGCTGTACTTTTATAATCTCCACCAGCACAGCCAGAAGAAGTGGCCACCCCTCGGCGCCTGGCTCCTCTTTAGGTTTCTTCCTAGGTTCTGCTTTCTTGGAGTTTTTCCTAGCACTGTAATTCTTTCTCTGTATTGCTTGCTCTTTGGTGTTTTAGGCTGGGTATCTGTATAAGCACTTGTAGACAACTGCTAATGTAAAGGTTGCTTTATAAAATATATTTGATTGTTGCTTGTATAAGCTTCTATTCATGTCAGTAACTCTAAATCTAAATATGACATTGAGTTAACTTACATTGCCTCAATAGGAAGTTGTACATTAAGCAAAACTTTTTCCTGGTCTTCTGCTGGGGACATGGGGTTCAGGTTAGGGAATGGAGGGCCTAGAGAATTGGAATATAACAAATAATTAGTGTCCACATTTATGAATGAAATTCAATTTGCGGTTGCTGTGTATCTCATCTGGTGAGAATTGCTGATGAATATACTGTATATGTCTATTTATTATTTTTAACATTTTCAACTGAACAACAAAAATTCTTGTAGTGAAGAAGTGACCACAAACGTTAAGAAAAAAAAGGAGAAACCCAATCTTTTATCAGAATGCCTAATATTCCAATGCCCTAAGACATGCAAGTGAATCAGATGAAAGTATAGTTACCTTAT
>NC_036851.1:48078874-48088010 GCF_002910315.2 Salvelinus sp. IW2-2015 | reverse complement strand
CCCTTCGCAATCTGCGGTGTTTGTGTGTTCTGTGTTATTGTGACTCAGGAGTATTTCAACTGACCACATCCTTGTAGTAGGACATTCAGTGATTAGCTATGGAAGAAAATACTATCAACAGTGAACAGTAAAAAGGCTATCAAACATTCAATCTGGATTGACAAGTAGGCTAAATCATGTGAAGTTACATAACCTCTAGTCTACACTCAAGTTGAATAAAGGATGCAGGATCTGAGCCCTAGGACCATGCCTCAGGACTACCTGGCCTGAGGACTCCTGGCTATCCTGTCCCCAGTCCACCTGGTCGTGCTGCTGATCCAGTCTCTGCTGTTTGTGCCTGGCGGGCCGTTCTTGGTTTGTATTTTTGTGTGTTGCCCCTCGCCCCTCGAGAGTTCATCCTAAAACGATAATGCTTGAATTGTCACGTTTTTTTAGGTAACCCAGACAACACCCCAGGCAGCATTGATTGACTACTTCAAATTTAACAATCAGACGTCTGTATCGTTGAATGTACATCATTTCAAAATTGAGTCAAATAGCAAAATGGTTCTTTCCATGCTATACCTAGGTCCTGAAACATCTCATATTCAAATATCGTGTATTTAAATATCGAGAATTGGTTCTTAACTACTTGGGCCTAGTTAAAATAAAAGTTACAAATAATAAATGCAACACTTAAACACTGTTAAGTCTACAGAGTCCGATCTAAGCTCAACAATTAGGTTGATTACTTGCTCACCTATTGATCCATTTTAATGTGGTTTTTGTTAATGGTTTACCTCCTTGCACTTTGAATCATTCTTCTCCAGTCTTCCTTGGGCAACTATATATGCATTCTCCATCACTTTGAAGTCGACAGCACTAAGGTTGACTCCTCGGGGTAAGACCGATGTAAAGCCCAGCCGATTCCAACAGTTGTCCACGTCTGAGACCTCAAGGGTAAGTGACGGATGAGCAGGTCCATGGGAGCTGGTTACCGTGACTGGGTTCAAAAATCACGGTCCGCTGTCGTTATTGTACACACATCTCACCACCGGTGTCAGCACTGTCCAATTCTTCTGGGATCCTGTCATCCGGAAGTGAAAGTTCAATTCTCTCTTTCTAAGGAAATCCCAAAAACGGGAACAACTCCACCTGGAAATAAGGTTCCTCTAACCCAGGTCTGGCCTTTCTTGTATAACTCCTTTACATTCCAAATCATTTCTGTTCTTCTTTACCACCTTACAGGTGAATCTCCAAACATTTCGATAGAACCATACGGATAACATTTAGGGAATAGGACAGGTAACCATTCATCAGGTGCCTCTGCATACGCTTAATAATGGTAGCCAGCAGGAAGACAAATTTGTAATTTGCATTTCTCAGTTCCAGCCACCGTAGCGGGCATTGGGCTACTCGAGGGTTAGGAACCACATCGGGTGGGGTACAAAGGCCTCGCTTTAGACCTGGTCACTGCGCTATAAGGGCTCGCTCATTGGGCCAGCAGTTTGAATTCTTGGGAGGCAAACAAACCCTATCCAGTTCCACCTGAATCACGACCTCAAATGCCTGGACTAGCCTACTTGTAGTATACCTGATATTAATGTCATTTGTTAAATCCACTTCAATCAGTGTAGATCAGTAGTTCCCAAACTTGTTATAGTCCCGTACCCCTTCAAACATTCAAACTCCAGCTGTACCCCCTCTAGCACCAGGGTCAGCACACTCTCAAATGTTGTTTTTTGCGATCATTATAAGCCTGCCACACACACACTATACGATACATTTATTAAACATAAGAATGAGTGTGAGTTTTTGTCACAACCCGGCTTGTGGGAAGTGACAAAGAGCTTTTATAGGACAAGGGCACAAAAAATAATATAATAATAGTCAATCATTTAGCTTTTTATTTAGCCATCTTACATTCAAAACCGTATTTGTTCATCGGAAATTGTGAATAACTCACCACAGGTTAGTGGGAAGGGTATGCATGAACGGATGCACACAACTCTGCAATGTTGGGTTGTATTGGAGAGAGTCTCAGTCGTAAATCATTTTCCACACACAGTCTGTGCCTGTATTTAGTTTTCATGCTAGTGAGGGGTGAGAATCCACTCTCACATAGGTGCCTGGTTCCAAAGGGAACCACGCACCTATGTCAAAGTGCAAGAAAAAAAGAAGTTAAAAGATGATGAAATTGAAGATCTGAAGGGCTTAGTRCTTTCCTCCAGGCTGTGCTCTGTGGTCCCCTGGCATGCAAAGCTTCACTATTGATTAGGCTTACAATATTAAACAAGACAATTATTAAACCTGGGCTACAACAACACAGTGCAACGATGCATTTCTTATTGTTATCAAGTGAGTACACAATTATTGTCCATAGGCTGTAAACTGCAGTGATGTAGGATAATTAGAATAACCATGACAAAATAACTGCGCAGGCCTAGAGCCTAAGCCTGATTATGCAACCATTTGGATCAGTTTGGGTCTATTACTGACAGTTTAGAAGGTCCAGAAAGGTACATTAGCAGGCCACTGGTATGGTGTATTTTGTCACGATGTAGCCCAGTGTTGAAATAGGTTCATGATAGGAAAATATGCACTTCTATTTTCCAACTCCCCACCAGTTCTTAATGCTGTAGCCTATTTTACATTCAGCAAGCAAGAGCAAGGGCACATCTCTCCTCCAATAGGCCATTAGTAGGATAAAGAAAATAAGTSAAAATAAGTGTTACGTTTTTATAGTCTGGCTTTTCCTGGGACTCCACAAGATTTAAGAGGAGTAATGACGCAACAGAGCAATGAAGACAGAGAGGCTCGAGACGTAACCTATAGCCTAAGTTAGAAGCTTATGCATATAAACCCATAATTCATAAACTCAGCGTTAGGCTTAATAATGCAGTAAATATATCCAGTCACTTTACACAGAGAAAAAAAAGTGATCAGATAAGGAAATCATAGGTAGCCTACACTATGTGCGCTCCCGAGCGTGCCCAGAGTGCCTCCCTCCCAGTCCCCAGGTATGCAGCTGGAAAAGCAACCCTATTGTTTCAGTTTTTTAGATAGGCTACAAGAAATGTATCCTACCTAAGCTACAACACAATGTAATGAAGAATGGTATTATGATTGGGCAACCATTTTGATCAGTTATGTTTTTTTTTCTCTGCAGTTTAGCCTACAATGTCAAGGCTAGAGGTCTTCACGGTTCCACCTGTACCCGAATACCCTAGACCCGATCCGGGACCTGGTCCGGATCCAGAATTCGAAATAATGTCATGGGTCTGGGTCGGATCTGATATGGTAGCCATGGTTCTCAGGTATGTGTGATTTTAACTGACTTGTCTGAAAGGGCCTGTGCAGATCCGAACAGAACTGCTGTAGTACATACAGTAGAGAGACATTTTATAATTTAMGYTGTGGCTCTTGCTTTTCATGTGAGTGGAGTGTGGCAGCTGTAGCTTGTTGTTGGCCAATCATAAGTCATCAAAGCGGCAATAGGCTACAGTCACAGAGCCTCRCTCCATGTRTGGCAAAAGTTAGGAGATATCTAATCAGTGAAAGATGGAATTAAAATGACAGAATKAAAAGTTAAAGGAGAAGAATAGGCTAKAAYGACAAAGAGCCAACAGGTAGGCAGGATGATACATAATATTATGAGTTGTTATTATTCCTTCATCTGTAAGATGAGAAAGCCATGCCCTGCAGCCTCAGTTAGCCTAGCTAGCTTATCCCGGTTTGATGCAGTCCAAGACAGGTACTACATAATCATATTTGATGATGAATAACCTAGCTATGGCAGCTATTAGTCTACTATAGCAGAGGACGGGTTTGGTTGGTTGCTGTCTCTTATCTCTCCCTCTCTCCTCCCTGCCCCCCATGTCACTCGCCAACCTGGTCTCAGAGCATTTCGTATTATTCTGTACGTAATTACGAAAAAACACTCCCATTTATTATAATATGTTATGTTTTGTATGGTATGTATTACGAATTTAGGGGTTAGGGTTAAGTTTATGAGTTAGATTAAAGAGTTACGGTTATGGTAAGGGGAAGGGTTAGCTAAAAGGGTTAAGATTAGGGTTAGGGGAAGGGTTAGCTAAAAGGGTTAAGATTAGGGTTAGGGGAAGGGTTAGCTAAAAGGGTTAAGATTAGGGTTAGGGGAAGGGTTAGCTAACATGCTAACATGCTGACTAGACCCAGCATGTTGATTTTGTCCATCCACACCAGACGTGATCATATAAAAATATCAAAACTAACTCTGAACAAACTATATAATTTTGGGGACAAGTCGAAACACATGAAACATTCATGGACATTTAGCTAGCTAGCTTGCAGTTGCTAGCTAATTTGCGACATAAACATTGGGTTTATATTTTACCTTTTTTTTCTGGATCTTTGTAGAATTTTGACCCATTTTGAGTCAACACAAAATCGTGTGTTCTCTACTCCGACAATTAATTCACAAATAAAAGGGGAAACCTAGTTAGTTTCTACTAATCTCTTCTTCTTCTTCTTCTGTGGACTGTATATGGCGGTTGGCAACAAACTTTAAGGTGCATTACCATCCCCCACTGGACTGGAGTGTGGACCACAGTTCATCTTTCAAATTCCCACATGGTTACATGCAGATGCTCATTGACGCACGCAAGCAGTTTAGATAAAATTATTGAATAACATGTGTGTACATTTATTTTGCAAAGCTCGCACATGCAATGCCGGCGGTGTGGTCAGCATGTAAGTAGTTGCAAAGAAGCTAAAAAAAGTAGTACGTTGCTAATTAGCTAAAATTTTCTGTGATGAGATTTGAACTCACAATCTTTGTGTTGCTAGACTTTCACGTTAACTCCCTACCCATCCACCCTGACCAACCACCCTACTTTAATTTTTGCTTTAAGTAACCATCTGTCTTATGTAAACATACCAAACGTAACATATCATACATACTAATTAATGTGTTCCGGATTTCCATTTACTATGTCAAATCAAATCAGAGTTTAGAATAGAATACAGTATAGACATCATAACTGTCTATGCAGCGTGTAGTCTATGAGACCAGGCAGCACTCGTTCACAGTATGGCCCATAAACAGTGGGAAGTAGTGGTGGGGGGGGGGCTGCGATTTGCATAGTTATGGTCAGCTAATACAAGACAACTAAAGGCCCAGTGCACTACTTTTGTGAGAAAAATATATATATCATTTTATTAATATTATATTTTTTCAATCAGATTTTTTAGGGGGTGCTCCTGCATCCTCTAGAACATTCCTACTTCCTGGTGGCTATGGTACGCCCTCTGTATTTCTCTCACTCCTCTCCTCTTTATCAGCTCTGGTTAATAAAGTGTCTTAAAAATGACTTTTCTGCTTTCTTCCCTCATACGGATCGGACCGGGTCTGGATCACCCAGTCTCTAGGAACGGGTCCAGTTGTCCTTGGGTCTGTTTGAAACAGATTCTATCTTAAACAAACTGTTTTATGCATATCGGGACTGGGTGGGAAAGCCCCAGTTCCGTTTTGGGCCGTGAAGACCTCTAGTCCAGGCACATTAGCAGGCCAGTAATATGGTATATTTTGTCAGGATGTATCGAAAATTATGGAATTGATTTGAAAAGGCCATACCAAGGATCATTTAGCTATTTGATTTTGAATTTGATTTGATTTTGAATTTTAAGACCCTTGAAGGATCTTTTTTTTTATGTATTTGATGAAAAAAATGTTTGGCCCATACAAATGGATTGAATAACAGATTCACTACATGGAACAACAGATAGTCCCCCCCCCCTGTATTACTTTTGGCACTAAACAGTCTCCATGTACTGTAATTTGGGGACATCTGTGTTACCTTGTTAACCATGAATACACATTTACATTTACATTTAAGTCATTTAGCTGACGCTCTTTTCCAGAGCGACTTACAAGTTGGAAAGTTCATACATATTCATCCTGGTCCCCCCGTGGGGATCAACCACTGGATCAATGATGTATATACAGTAAAATCTATGTCTATGACTGTGACATCATATTACTGTGTATCCTTACTCGCCCTCCTCTCTCAGTCCAGTCCCATCGGTCTCCTCTCACTCCCCTCTCACCTCCTATCCCCACACTCTTTCTCCGCKCTCCCTCTCCTGAATGCTAAAAGACATCAGTAAAAGTAGGCCAGACTCTTAATATGTAAAAACTCTTGATTTTATTATACATTTAGGTTCAACCATTTCGACCCCAACATGCTCCAACACGCAACATTGTCCAGAGTGAAGTGATACCCTTCAGGTTGCCAGCTGTTCCAGAAACAGTGTACATTACCGACTCCATGAAAGAACACAGGGTGCATTCCCACCCTATTCCCTATATAGTGCATTATATAGGGAATAGGGCACTATGATTCCTGATCAAAAGTAGTGCACTATAGTGTACAATTTAGGACACAACCAAAGTCTACATGACAGAACACTCCAGTTCATTTCCCACCAGAGACACAGTGGGTCTTGGCCCCAGCCTCAGCCCGGTCCCCAACACCTTTGCCTCCAGCCCTTCTGGACCAATTCCCACGCCCGTGTCGAACGCCAGCCCCACCCTGGTCCTCCCCTCCCCTTCGCCTTGAGACAGCGTTAGAACCTGGGCTCTGGCCATCAACTTGACTCCGTCCCGATTGGATGCCTCGATGCTGGCGCCCACGCCGGGTCCCCTGACATGTGACCCCCCGCTTAGATGCTGGTGGAACAGCCCGATGTCCACCGACCCACCCAACTCTCTACTCCTCACCTCCACATAGGGAACGGACATGGCACACCTATAGAGAGAGAGAGAGAGAGAGAAAGAGTGTCATGACTGAATAGGAGGAACATCAATTAACCTTCTCTCTCACTATCATGCTGGAATTATGACAATTTTAATTTAAATTATGGGTGTTTTTAGTGTTCAGTTTGAAATAAGGACGTTCTCTCATTCTGTGGTGAACAGTCAGTTATATAGAGTGGAATAGATTAACTTTAATCACCATAATCACGTTGACTTATCTTTATTAGATAAGATAAGCTGTTTTTATTGTCCAATTGTACACAACGTCCAACGGAAATTCAGCTTYCGTTTATCTCAACCCCTCCGACARACACACATGCACAAACAGAGGTTAGAGCAGGGGACTGCCATAATATTGGGCTGGGTAGCAGTTGTTGTGGATACCCAGTATAGACATCTGTGATTCTAATAGAATACAATAGAACACAGTAGAAACAGTAAATCAGTAGTATAGTCCCTCAAATTGAAGACGCACCTGTGAGGAGTCTCCTGCTGTTGTAATATATCAGTCAGATGTTCTTCAGTAGCTCCTCAGGCTGTAGAAACACAGTGAAGCTTCTCTTCTACAGATTACTGAACGTCAATCTGTCGACTAGAATGAACTGAATGAAGATCAAAACAGTTTATTAAGTCTTTATGTTTTTCCAGTCAGGAGAAATGTTGTGTTGCTTCTCAATACAGCATCTGACTTTATAACGTGTTGAGGCAAGGACGGGGGGTGGTGGGGTGTATGTGTGTGGGGGGATGAGCTGATGCGTGATTCGGTTGATCCAATGTCTGGGTCTGTCTCTGTCTCTGTTTCTGCTTCTCTTCACTCTCAGAGGCTCTGTTCCTTCATTGGACGAGTCGAGTCAGCTGTCTGTTCCCGCTTATGAACTCCGCAGTCATTGGTCCAATTCAATTCAAAATAAAATCAGGAAATGAAACTTAACATTCTTCAGGACAAAACAACAGCAAACAGACTTTCTCTCCTCTATAAGAGCGWAGTCACACTATTACTGAGATCCTTTTTCTAACTGAAAACCATTCTGTCCTGCTGAGCTGATGTAGGTGCCAGTAAAGGAATATCTGGAAATATGATTCTTACATTTCAGTTCATAATACATGTATTATTACTATTCAGTAAAATATAGTTTTAGCAAAGAACTTCATCACACAGGATCAAATGTTTTGCACACACTAGCAAGTTCAAATGAGTGTGTGTGTGTGTGTGTGTGTGTGTGTGTGTGTGTGTGTGGTGTGTGTGTGTGTGTGTTGTGTGTGTGTGTGTGTGTGTGTGTGTGTGTGTGTGGTGTGTGTTTCGAACATCTTCCAATGAGCGATGGAATGTAGGGAGAGGGTAGAGAGAGACAGAGAGAGGCAGGGAGGGAGGGCTCAGGGAGCGATTGACTTGAAGAAAACAGTTTACACCACCGTGAGAGATGGAGGGATGGGATGTAGGACAGAGTGAGAGAGGGATGGAGTACTAAGACTAGGGTTGGGTGATTTCCAGATTTTCATAACTTCATATTGTCCTTCTCTTATCCGGGGATTTATATTTTAGTACACAAGGGGGCGCCAAAAAATACGGAAAAATAACCATTGGGCATCTGTTACCAGAATGCTAACAAAATTAGCACAAGTAATAGCGAAGTTCCATAGAGGCTGCTAGCTAAATGTGCTAGCGAGCGCAAAGACAGTAATCCAGCTCATAAAGTTATACATATATAGGTAGGAGCTTGGACATTTACAAATGAATGTGAACAAGAGACATTGTGAAAATGAAAAAAGTTTTGACACATGCTTGTCTGAAGGGAGAACAGTACTTGCTCTGAAGCGTGTACACACAGTGTCTGTCTGGAGTCTRGAGTCGCTAGGGCAACGKGCCTGTCTGCTCTGCTGTCATTTCTGCTCGGCATCAGACTCATTTTSKGTTTCAGTTGCTCGTCTCCACTCGGATTAGTATTCTATATGCAGAAAACACTCTGACTGATGTCYAGCTACTTTTTTTTATATATAAACTCAGCTAAAWAAGAAACGTCCTCTCACTGTCAACTGCGTTTATTTTCAKCAAATTTAACATGTGTTAATATTTGTATGAGCATAACAAGATTCAACAACTGAGACATAAACTGAACAAGTTCCACAGACATGTGACTAACAGAAATTGAATAATGTGTCCCTGAACAAAGGAAGGGGGGGTCAACAGTAACAGTCAGTATCTGGTGTGGCCACCAGCTGCATTAAGTACTGCAGTGCATCTCCTCCTCATGGACTGCACTAGATTTGCCCGTTCTTGCTATGAGATGTTACCTCACTACTCCACCAAGGCACCTGCAAGTTCCCGGACGTTTCTGGGGTTAATGGCCATAGCCCTCACCC
>NC_036851.1:48076669-48078455 GCF_002910315.2 Salvelinus sp. IW2-2015 | reverse complement strand
TACCGCACCTCCAAATCGATCTCGCTCCAGAGTCCAGGCCACGGTGTAACGCTCATTCCTTCGATGATAAACGCGAATCCGACCATCACCCCTGGTGAGACCAAACCGCGACTCGTCAGTGAGAGCCCTTTTTGCCAGTCCAGTCTGGTCCACGAGGGTGGGTTTGTGCCATAGGCGATGTTGTTGCCGGTGATATCTGGTGAGGACCTGCCTTACAACAGGCCTACAAGCCCTCAGTCCAGCCTTTCTCAGCCTATTGCGGACAGTCTGGCACTGATGGAGGGATTGTGTGTTCCTGGTGTAACTCGGGCAGTTGTTGTTGCACATCCTGTACCTGTCCCGCACGTGTGATGTTCGGATGTACCGATCCTGTGCAGGTGTTGTTACACGTGGTCTGCCACTGCGAGGACGATCAGCTGTCCGTCCTGTCTCCCTGTGCTCTGTCTTAGGCGTCGGTCTCACAGTACGGACATTGCAATTTATTGCCCTGGCCACATCTGCAGTCCTCATGCCTCCTTGCAGCATGCCTAAGGCACGTTCACGCAGATGAGCAGGGACCCTGGGCATCTTTGTTTTGGTGTTTTTCAGAGTCAGTAGAAAGGCCTCTTTAGTGTCCTAAGTTTTCATAACTGTGACCTTAATTGCCTAACGTCTGTAWGCTGTTAGTGTCTTAAYGACAATTCCACAGGTGCATGTTCATTAAATGTTTAAGGTTCATTGAACAAGCATGGGAACAGTGCTGGTTAGGAAAGATATTTTGATTTTTACGAATTATCGTTGAAAGACAGGGTCCTGAAAAAGAGATGTTTCTTTTTTTGCTGAGTTTATATACAGTGCATTTGGAAAGTGTTCAGACCCCTTGACCTTTTCCACATTTTGTTACGTTACAGCGTATTCTAAAATGTATTATATTGTTTTTTCCCCTCATCAATCTACACACAATACCCCTACTGACACAGCAAAACAGGATTTTAGAATTTTTTGCAAATGTATTGAATTATAATTTTTTTMTATCATATTTACATAACTACTCAGACCTTTTACTCTCAAGTGGCGCAGTGGACTAAGACACTGCATCTCAGTGCAAGAGGCGTCATTGCAGTTCCTGATTCAAATCCAGGCTGTATCACWTCCGGCCGTGATTGGGAGTCCCATAGGGCGGTTCACAATTGGCCCAGCRTCGCCAGGGTAGGCCGTCATTGTAAGTAAGAATTTGTTCTTAACTGACTTGACTAGTTAAATAAATGTTAAATGAAAAAAAAAAAATTTGAATAATTTACCAAGTACTTTGTTGAAGCACCTTTAGCAGTGATTACAGCCTCGAGTCATCTGGGGTATGACACTACAAGCTTGGCACACCTGTATTTGGGGAGTTTCTTTCATTCTTCTCTGCAGATCCTCTAAAACTCTGTCAGCGTTGCTGCACAGCTATTTTCAGAGATGTTCGATCGCGTTCAAGTCTGGGCTCTGGCTGGGCCACTSAAGKACATTCAGAAGCAAGGACATCCCGAAGCAACTCCTGTGTTGTCTTGGCTSTGTGTTTRGGGTCGTTGTCCTGTTGGAAGGTGAGATTTTCATCAAAGATCTCTCTGTACTTTTCTCTGTTAATCTTTGCCTCGATCCTGACTAGTCTCCCAGTCCACCAGGAGAAACAAGATTTCTCGGTCTGATGAAACCAAGATTGATCTCTTGGCCTGAATGCCAAGCGTCACGTCTGGAGGAAACCTGGCACCATCCCTAAGGTGATGCATGGTGCTGGCAGCATCATACTGTGGGATGATTTTCA
>NC_036851.1:48063812-48070629 GCF_002910315.2 Salvelinus sp. IW2-2015 | reverse complement strand
ATTGCGGATGACACTACAGTGGTAGGCTTGATTACCAACAACACGAGACGGCCTACAGGAGGAGGTGAGGGCCTCGGAGTGTGGTGTCAGGAAAATAACCTCACACTCAACGTCAACAAAACAAAGGAGATGATTGTGGACTTCAGGAAACAGCAGAGGAGCACCCCCTATCCACATCGACGGGTCAGCAGTGGAAGAGGTGGAAAGTTTTAAGTTCCTCGGTGTACACATCACGACAAACTGAATTGGTCCACCCACACAGACAGCGTTGTGAAAAGGCGCAGCAGCGCCTCTTCAACTCAGGGGCTGAAGAAATTCGCGCTTGTCCAAAAAAGCACTCACAAACTTCTACAGATGCCACAATCAGAGCATCCTGTCGGCTGTATCACCGCCTGGTACGGCAACTGTCTCGCCCACAACCGTAAGCTCTCCAGAGGTAGTGAGGTCCGCAGAACGCACACCGGGGCAAAACTACCTGCCCTCCAGGACACCTACACCACCGATGTCACAGGAAGGCCAATAAAGATCATCAAGGACAACAACCACCCAGCCACTGCCTGTTCACCCCGCTATCATCCAGAGGCGAGGTCAGTAACAGGTGCATCAAAGCAGGGACCGAGAGACTGAAAAAACAGCTTCTATCTCAAGGCCATCAGACTGTTAAACAAGCCCACCACTAACATTTAGCGGCCGCTGCCAACATACTGACTCAAACTCAGCCACTTTAAAAATGGGAATTGATGGAAATTATGTAAAAATGTACACTAGCCACTTTAACAATGCCACTTAATACAAGTTTACATACCCTACATTACCATCTCATAGGTTATATACTGCTACTCTTATATCATCTACTGATCTTGCCACTTTATGTAATACATGTACCACTAGCCACTTTAAACTATGCCACTCTTATGTTTACATACCCTACATACTCATCTCATATGTATATACCGTACTCTATACCATCTACTGCATCTGCCATGCCGTTATCTAGCTGATATAGGGTGTAGTCATTAGTCCAACAGTTGCAAAATAGATTTTCTATTGAACAAATTCAAGTATATTTATCCCTGTTTTGTTCCGCTTGCTTCCGTTTAAGAAAACATTTTCAACAGAATCGGCGGAATGAATACACCCCTGATCACGCGTAAACACAGTTCACTCTCATAACAGCCACGTTGTATTCCTTCTCTTCCTTTCGCTTGTGGACTTCAATGTATGTGACCAGGCAAAAAAAACTTTCCAAGCCATAGCTCTACAAACAGCCTACATCGTTKTCACCATATTAGCTAATGTAACATCAGAGTCAGCATAGCTAATATAACTATTATTTATTTCACCTTTATTTAACTAGGCAAATCAGTTAACAACAAATTCTTATTTACAATGACGGCCTACCCCAGCCAAGCCCTAACCACTCTGGGACAATTTTGCGCCGCCCTATGGGACTTCCAATCACGGCCGGTTGTGATACAGTCTGGAATCAAACCAGGATCTGTAGTGATGCCTCTAGCACTGTGATGCAGTGCCTTAAACCGCTGACCCATGCAGTAACGTTAGTGTACAGTCAGTAAGCAGTTACAACGGTAGGCCCCGATGGCAATAAATTCGTAATACCAAGAGCTTACCTTTACTTGGAAGAGATCCAGTGTCGTGTTGGAAAGTCATAGCCAGCTAGCTAACATAGCATCCCTCTGTTTGAGCAGGGTGTTTCAGTAGGCTAAACTAGCTAGCTGTATTTGCCAGCTAWGTAAGTGAAACTGAAATTGAAAAAAAATGATGAAATCTCTCTATTTCTCTCTTGCTTTAATTTGTTCAAAACTGTTCAACTATTRTCTTTCTCTCTCTTTGAGTCAACTACTCACCACATTTAATGCACTGCAGTGCTAACTAGCTGTAGCTTATGCTTTCAGTACTAGATTAATTCTCTGAACCTATCATGATTCAGGATATGACCGAGATGCAGGAGGCGCATAATACAGTTCTCAATMATTTATTATAACACGGGGCAAAGGGCAGGTCGAGGACAGGCAGAGGCTCGTAATCAGGTCAGAGTCAKGCAGGTACAGGATGKCAGGCAGGCTTGGGGTCAGACAGAGAACACAGGTATAAATGCTCAAGGGATAATGGGGAAGATGGGCTACACCTGGAGGGGGTTGGAGACAAGCACAAAGACAGGTGAAACTGATCAGGGTGTGACTGTCACATCTGCTCCTGCAACGCCCTCTACTGGTCATCCTGTTTCACTTTGACCTGCAGTCTCCCCCAGTGCTCTTTCCCTCTCTGTCTTGTGTGTGTGTGTGTGTGTGTGTGTGTTGTGTGTGTGTGTGTGTGTGTGTGTGTGTGTGTGTGTGTGTGTGTGTGTGTGTGTGTGTGTGTGTGTGTGTGTGTGTGTGTGTGTGTGTGTGTGTGTGTTGTGTGTGTGTGTGTGGTGTGTGTGTGTGTGTGTGTGTGTGTGTGTGTGTGATTATGTGGCGGAGACAGGTGTGCTGGAGTCTGAGCAGATCTCACCAGCTGCAACCCGTTCCATAGTCAAGACCTCTACAAATACTCAGTCCTGCCACTCCCACAATGCCAGATCGTAACCTCTGCTCAGTCAGTTACACTTCTAGCTATTTGTTACTACTCAGATCCTGTTACCCTGCTCTGCCTGTTTCCCTGCCTGATGCTGTTTTCCTGTTTACCTGCCTAATGCTGTTTTTCTGCCCGCTCTGACTCCCGTCCCACGTCTCGTCATCCTGCTGCTCTGTTCTGGATTCCCCACTCCACTACTCCCCTGGATTCCTCCCCGGAACTGCTTACCCTGTCTCAAACCCCCTCGCTGCAGCCTCAGCCTCTGCACCTGGTCTCCAGCAACCCGCCCGAGCTTCCCCTGACCTGCACTCCATCTTCCCCCTGTGTTCCAATAAATACCTTGGTTACTTCATCCCCGTCTCCTTGCCTGAGTCTGCTCTTGGGTTCAACCGTTCTGATCTGCCTAACAGTGATAGAACCTTTGATTTGGTGGACAACATGTCAGTTCATGGCGCAAGAGCTCTGATAGGCTGGAAGACATACTCCGGAAGTTGTCATAATTACTGTGTAAGTCTATGGAAGGGGATGAGAACATTGAGCCTCTTAGGTTTTGTAGTGAAGTCAATGTACTCAGAGGAGGACGGAAGCTAGCTGTCTTTCAGCTACACTATGGTGTTACCCTACAGAGTGCTGTTGAGGCTACTGTAGACCTTCTTTGCGAAATAGAGTTTTCAAGGCCAGTCATGGCCCACATTAAGGCCAGTCATGGCCCAGATCAAGGCCAGTCATGGCCCACATTAAGGCCAGTCATGGCCCACATCAAGGCCAGTCATGGCCCACATTAAGGCCAGTCATGGCCCAGATCAAGGCTAGCATGCCAAGCACACTGGACCCACTCCAATTTACCTACCGCTCCAACAGCTGCATGGAAGATATCATTTCTATCGGTATTCACACGGCAGTAACACATCTGGACAAGAGGAACACCTACAGTATCTGAGAAGTATGTTCATATGGACAAGAGGAACACCTACAGTATGTGAGAATTCTGTTCATCAGGACAAGAGGAACACCTACAGCATCTGAGAATTCTGTTCATATGGACAAGAGGAACACCTACAGTATGTGAGAATTCTGTTCATCTGGACAAGAGGAACACCTACAGCATCTGAGAATTCTGTTCATATGGACAAGAGGAACACCTACAGTATGTGAGAATTCTGTTTCATATGGACAAGAGGTACACCTACAGTATTGAGAATTCTGTTCATAGGACAAGAGGAACACCTACAGCATCTGAGAATTCTGTTCATTGGACAAGAGGCACACCTACAGTATGTGAGAATTCTGTTTCATATGGACGAACGAAGGAACACATACTAGATCGTGAGAATTCTGTTCATATGGACAAGAGGAACACCTACAGCATCTGAGATCTGAGTCTATATGGCAAGAGAACACCTACAGTATGTGAGAATTCTGTTCATCTGGACAAGAGGAACACCTACAGCATCTGAGAATTCTGTTCATATGGACAAGAGGAACACCTACAGTATGTGAGATACTGTTCATATGGACAAGAGGAACACCTACAGTATGTGAGAATTCTGTTCATCTGGACAGAGACACCTACAGCATTGAGAATTTGTTCATATGGACAAGAGGAACACCTACAGTATAGTGAGAATTCTGTTCATCTGACAAGAGGAAACCTACAGCATCTGAAATTCTGTTCATATGGACAAGAGGAACACCTACAGTATGTGAGAATTCTGTTCATCTGGACAAGAGGAACACCTACAGCATCTGAGAATTCTGTTCATATGGACAAGAGAAACACCTACAGCATCTGAGTACACTTCTGTGTATCATAATGTACTCGCAATCTCAGAAAACAACCTACAGTCATCTCTTGTAGCCAATATGGCTGTCATCATTCGCTGGACAAGATTTTGAGCTACACCTACAGATCCACTGTGAATGAGATGTTCGCTTCATCTGAATGGCAACGCAAAGAGGGGACAAACGACGAGCCAGCACCCCGCCGGTGTAGAAGTATATCCCTTGCTGTGACTGTTTCAGACAGCGGTCCGCTCTTGACCAGGTGAAGCCGGCCGGCATATATCCAGCTGTACTCACATAGTCACGGGACTCTGTACAACTCAGCCCAAGTCTCAGGACAAATGACGCGAGGCAAACAGTAATGCTCCGAATGTCTAGATTCTCGTCGTATGTGGAAGCGGCAGATTCCGCTGACAAACTCATTCCGCTTTCCACACCTCTCAGTGAGTGAGAGCAATACCTCAGCCAATCTGGGTGGTGAGAAGGTTAAGGGCAAGTTGTTGTTCATTCAATGTAGTACAAGTCAAGTTAGTCTGATTCCCCCGCGTTATTCTTCACCTTACGTATTTGCAATTTCGTGGTTTGGTAATCCACTCGAGCGAGACAATTCACGGTAGTTAGTTACTGCATGGCAATGTTGGACCATAGTCCATCAGGCAGATATACGTATTTGACGCTACACGCAGTTGCCATATGTAGTAAAAACTCCGCATGACTGTAATTTGGCTAGTTCACTATGCTGCCGACGCAGCGTTTTATTATAAGTAGTCCGTTCGTAGCGGGTATGTAGCGACGAATCAACTAACGAATATGCAGGTCCAATCACCCCACCACTGGAAATCTGAGCATTCTGATTGCGTAGTGCCATGGAACATAGGATTTGTAAACTAAGATGAACAATTCCAAAAATACGCAAGTCATAAGTGTACCAAATTAAAAAGAGCATTCTGTTCAATCATAGCAATTACAACATATAGAGGGAGATAAACGCCACAAACCAACAAAACGTCCACATCACAGGCAGTTCGCAACCTGAAGCACGACCTGCCCCCCCAACCACGATACGCTGCTGCTTCATAGTCAAGACACGACAACCGGAGTGACTCGAGCTTACGAAGCATAGGCACCGCTACTCTTAGATTTTCTTCATGTGTTAGCACAAAGGATTAATAACCTGTCAACACTACTATGCGATATCAAGGGAGACTGTTGAGCATACCACTGGACATACACAAGCGCATCCTGTAGGAACTGCAACCAGATTCCTGTCTTAGAAATAGAATCTGTCTCATTTTCCCATATAAGGACAATCATCAAGTGGAAAGAGACAGATGAACCTCAACAAAGCCATACAGAATTAATGCTGAATGGATGTGTCCTCAGGTTGCTGTTTCAAACCTGCTAATAAGTTATGTTATTTCCTCTCACGACATGGAGTTCAAACGAGTCTTTAGAAACTCAGAGTAAGTAGTTTCAGTGATACACACAAATCTTACTAATCAAGTGATGTCATGATTTCTTAGTAGTTCAACTGTCGTGTTCATCATGAGACTAGCTGGAACGAGTTAATTGAGATATTGCTTCATTCACTCGCGCTAACGAGTGATATAATTGCTGCGTCCCCCTACCCTAGAGAGAGTGTGAACCTTATTTACAGTGCTCTCGTTCATCTGACTACTTTCTGTACTCCAATGATTGATTCACGAACCACACCTTTAAAATGTCAACAGCTCTTCCATAATGATGACGATAGTGTGTTCTCACAATCAAAAGTTGGACATCTCACACTTCTCAAAGGTGATCTTCACAACCGTCTATAATATATATACTCTCAGACACCTGTTCCACACTATTGTTCCTCTCCAAGCCTCAAGGGGGGGGCCCAATCCGTAATCAACAATCTGCAGCGTTTTCAGGTCAGTGCGGCAGGGTGTTTGGGAGGAGATGGCCACACATGCAAACACACTGCGGAGGGACATTGCACATCTCTATACTATAACAATGAGCTCGTTCATATCACTTCATGAAGCGTGTGTCTATGGTGCTTTGTACTTCCAGAGCAGAATTCTGCTCCTGCAGCTATAAAGGCTTAATAATTATCGTTTCGCGTTCGCCGAATTATTGTATTTGCAATAAGCGTGTTTATGCTGTCCTCTGTATGGTAATACTGCTTGCTACTCAGGCCAGTAGAAGCGAGTTAGACGTTAGAATGTGCCTCCCTTCCTCATACTAAATAGTCTTGGGAGTAACTCACCTGATACTTTAACATAACTTCTGGTACAATTATCTTCTCTTTAGGATCTAAGAGTCTCGATCTCCTGTGCTGCTCGCGCAGGCCTCTAGCAGTTAGTATCTGTGATTACTATTGTTGGCTGGTTGCCTGCATATATTGAGATGGAAACCTCACAGTAAGCATTTCGTTGGACGCGTGAATACCAGGTAGTATCCTGTATATACG
>NC_036851.1:48053820-48061129 GCF_002910315.2 Salvelinus sp. IW2-2015 | reverse complement strand
ACAGCATCTGAGAATTCTGTTCATCTGGACAAGAGGAACACCTACAGTATGTGAGAATTCTGTTCATCAGGACAAGAGGAACACATACAGCATCTGAGAATTCTGTTCATATGGACAAGAGGAACACCTACAGTATGTGAGAATTCTGTTCATCAGGACAAGAGGAACACCTACAGTATGTGAGAATTCTGTTCATCTGGACAAGAGGAACACCTACAGTATGTGAGAATTCTGTTCATCTGGACAAGAGGAACACCTACAGTATGTGAGATGTGTTTCATTGACTACAGTTCAGCATTCAACACTATTGTTCCCTCCAAGCTCAAGACCCAGCTCAGGGCAACAACACCTCCTCCACACTGACTCTTAACTTCTTATGGCTGGGGGCGCTATTTTCCCGTTCGGATGAAAAGCGTGCCCAGAGTAAACTGCTTGCTACTCAGGCCCAGAAGCAAAGCCCTCCACATTCTGGAACCCACTTACCTCTCTGACTTTCTCCCAGTCTATCCACTCCTGTGCTGGTCTCTTTCATTATTTATTGTTGTTGCATTATTGAGATGGAACCTGCAAGTAAGCATTTCGTTGGACGGTGAATACCAGGTGTATCCTGTATATACGACTAACAAACTTGACAATTGACAATTGAAACTTGACTGAACTCTTTACGGGAAAGTGGGGTAAGTTGAGACGAAGAGGTAAGTTGAGCCACCCTTGTTTCAAGGAAACCATACACAAAATGAATAATTTGACAAAATATTTAGGAAGAGGTTATAATTTCATGCAGTCTTTGAAGGAAGAAACCTAAATTCTATCAGCATATCGAATGCGCGACACGAGCTGGTAGCATTCTGGATCATTGCTACTCTAACTTCCGTAATGCAGACAAAGCCCTCCCCTGCACTGCCTTAGCAAATCTGACCATGACTCCATTTTGTTGCTCTGATAAGGGAATTATATGCTTAAAGGTAATGATTAAACTATTCCACCCTGAAACGTAACTTTGAGTGATTATTAGTTTATGTAGCATGTATAATGAATGAATGAAGTACTAAACATAAGTCCAATAACGTTCGGTAGAGACATGTGAGGGAGAGAAATGTGTGTGTGTGTGTGTCTAAGAAAATACCGAGAACAATTCAACTGTGTTTGACCCGACCTGGCTAGAACTCTGAGAAACGTATGACAGGACAGGGAGTCCTTACAAGTCCTTTCAAGGTTCCTCTAATCTCAGGGAAATGGAACTGTCGGCTTGGTAGTGATAAACAGTGGATACAACTCACCTACTGTCCGTGTGTATGTATGTGCGTAGGATATCTACTGTTCGTGGGTATGTATGTGCGTAAATATGGAGTGAGTTATATTATCTTTGTATTATGGACTTCAGAGCACTCTCATGAATAAACTGTACGAACCTTTTGCATAAGCTGAGTCTCTGTCTAATTATTATTAAACCCAGGGTCTTACAAACCTCGGGGATTGGTCAAAGCTTATTGATTGTTAGTTATTATCATTGGGATTGAAAATTCTCTTGACATGCTCCCAGCCTATAGACAGAAACTGAAACAGGAAATACCAGTGCTCAGGTCTATCCAACGCTAGTCTGACCAATCGTATTCCATGCTTCAAGATTGCTTCGATCACGTGGACTGGGATATGTTCCAGATAGCCCCAGACATTAAAATTGATGTATACGCTGACTCAGTGAGCGAGTTTATTATCAAGTGCATCGGCGATGTTGTACCCACTGTGACTATTAAAGCTTTTCCTAACTAGAAACMGTGGATTGATGGCGGCGTTCGCGCAAAACTGAAATCGTGAAGCATTACTTTTAATCATGACAAAGCGACTGGAAACATGACCGAATACAAACAGTGTTGCTATTCCCTTCGCAAGGCACTCAAACAAGCAAAGCGTCAGTATAAAGACAAAGTAGAGTCGCAATTCAATGGCTCAAACACGAGACGTATGTGGCAGGGTCTACAGTCAATCACGGATTACAAAATGAAAAACAGCCCCATCGCGGACATCGATGTCTTGCTCCCAGACAAATTAAACAACTTCTTTGCTCGCTTTGAGGACAATCCAGTGCCACTGACACGGCCCGCTACCAAAGCCTGTGGGCTCTCCTTCTCCGTGGCCAACGTGAGTAAAACATTTAAACGTGTTAGCCCTCGCAAGAATGCCGGCCCTGTCAGCATCCCTAGCCGTGTCCTCAAAACATGCGCAGACCAGCTGACTGGTGTGTTTACGGACATATTCAATTAATCCTTATCCCAGTCTGCTGTCCCCACATGCTTCAAGATGGTCACCAATGTTTCGGTCCCCAAGAAAGCTAAGGTAACTGAGCTAAATGACTATCGCCCCGTTGCACTCACTTTTGTCATCATGAAGTGCTTTGAGAGACTAGTCAAGGATCACATCACCTCCATCCTACCTGATACCCTAGACCTACTCCAATTTGCATACCGCCCCAATAGGTCCACTGACGATGCAATCGGCATCACACTGCACACTACCCTATCTGGACAAGAGGAATACCTATGTAAGAATGCTGTTCACTGACTACAGCTCAGCATTGAACACCAGAGTACTGTCGTTTCTTTGGCTATGCCGGATTAAGTGATATGACATGCTATTCTATAAAATCCTTTCTCTGTAATTAATATTACYTGATTGAGCTAATCATGTAAATGTAATTATCTAGAAAGTCGGGGCACCACGAAAGAGTGTTTATAGAGCTTTATCTTCCGAATAAACTCTGAAAGACCAAGTAATATTTTACATCAATAGCAGTCAATATTAATCGTCACCTTATTTCAGTCTCATCTGAACATCGTAGAATTCTTGGTTATCTTCACGAACCCTGGCTAACAAGTTGAATCAGCAATACAAAATTGGGTTTAATTATTTATTTACTAAATACCTAASTAATCACACAGAATTACATATACACAGAATGAAYCATACMTTGATTACAAATTAYGTCATAAAGGAAAACGTCCCTAGCGGACGGARCAGATATGACAGCTGGTTACACAAARRAAAGGGGGTTGGGTTTGAGTGAAAGAGTGGGAAGAMTGAGGAACAAAGGGAGAAGCTGTGCTATTGTAAATACAGTATTCTATGCATTCTAAATTACCGCCCATTTGGAAAAGGAAAATGCAATAAATATTTACTCTGAGCTGCACTTCAATAGGTTGTCCTTTGAAGAGTGTCTCTGGTGGTGAACRGAATACGTTGTAGTGTCGTCGTTGGGTGGTAGACAGGATACTCTGTCTGTCCTCTCCTAGCCCACGTTTACAGCGGCCGCTGCTGACTCAACGGCTAGGAGGTATCACTTCTGTAGTGAATAAGAGTTCAAAGTTCATACCATTCGCAACCAAAGCTCACGCTGAGGTTGGCTTAGCTCTGTAGTTGACATGTTAGTCCTTTTCAACGTATGGACCGTCGTCCTATCGTCCTCAGAACAGATAGTTACATTTTCGTCAAGGGCTTATATAGTGGAGGGAGAGAAGGGTGTGTTTCATAGTTTATAACCCATGTCTCTTCACAGGGGCGGGCCACTGATTGAGCAGAGCTCTAACCTTCTGAAAACCCAATTCTCTCATTTGGAAGCTAAAATTACATTTAATCTTTTCACAAATAGTTTAATTTAAATTGCATTTAAATTGCACAACAATTCCATGTGAATCTGATAACTAGACTCTGTAGACTTTCCCAGATACAGTTTATGTCATCTTGTCATCAGTCATAATGGATCAGATGACACCCGAACTGACATCATATTCATTAAGTACCAACGCATATTTTCAACTGGTTCTATTACCGAAATATGGTTCCTTTCCCCGCACTTGTTTGACGTTCCCAGACTCTCTATGTTTAACAAAGGCTATTCAAGAGTCCTTCAGTAGAGTCAGAGAGAGAGGTAAGTGAGAAAGGTATTTATGGGGGGGTCATAAACCTTACCCACAGGCCAACGTCATGACAGTACCCTCCAAACTCGTCATTAAGCTCGAGACCCTGGGTCTCGACCCCGCCCTGTTCAACTGGATCCTGGACTTTCTGACGGGCCACCCCAGATGGTGAAGKTAGGAAACAACATCTCCACCCCGCTGATCYTCAACACTGGGGCCTCACAAGGGTGCGTTCTCAGCCCTCTCCTGTACTCCCTGTTCACCCATGACTGTGTGGCCATGCACGCTTCCAACTCAATCATCAAGTTTACAGACGACACTACAGTGGTAGGCTTGATTAGCAACAACGACCTGACGGCCTACAGGGAGGAGGTGTGGCGTCRGGAGAATATCCTCTCACTCAACATCAACAAAACAAAGGAGATAATTGTGGACTCCAGGAAACAGCAGAGGGAGCACCCCCCATCCATATCGACAGGACAGTAGTGAAGAAGGTAAGTTCCTCGGCACACATGTCACGTACAATCTGAAATGGTCCACCCACATAGACAGCGTGGTGATGAAGGCGCTTCTTCAACCTGAGGAGGCTGAAGAAATTTGGCTTGTCACACTCACAAACTTTTACAGATGCACAATCGAGAGCATACTGTCGGGCTGTATCACCACCTGGTACGGCAACTGCACCGCCCACAACCGCAAGGCTGTCCAGAGGGTAGTGYGGTCTGCACAACACATCACCGGGGGAAAACTACCTGCYCTCCAGGACACCTACACCACCTGATTTCACAGTAAGGCCAAAAACGTCATCAAGGACAACAACCACCSGAGCCACTGCCTGTTCACCCCGCTATCATCCCRAAGGCGAGGTCAGTACAGGTGCATCAAAGCTGGGATTGAGAGACTGAAAACCCGCTCATCCATATCTTTATATGTACATATTCTTATTCATCCCTTACATTTGTGTGCATAAGGTAGTTGTTGTGAATTTGTTARATATTACTTGTTAGATATTACAGCATTGTCGGAACTAGAAGCACAAGCATTTTGCTACACCCACATTAACATCTGCTAACCATGTGTATGTGACCAATACATTTTGATTTGARAGTTTCTRTGTTACTATATGGGAATGATTCAYGGCATAGCAATTAGTTATGTTATATTTAATTGTTGTGGTCATTGCGCGCCCGCYAGTCAATGTGCCTCCAACTTGTGACAATAGAGCTGGGATTCAATTTCAGGCAGCCGCTATAGTGCAGCTCATTGAATTGACTTTAAAGGTAATTTACAGTGAATGCGATCTCAGCAAACGTCAGTGAAAATTATTTTAAAAGGCACATTGTCGGCTGCCCATCTCACTGCGTTATAATGCCCCTCGGATTGAATCCYGGCCTAGGGTTGGTCATTAGTGATGTTACATTTGGAGCACATGGTGGGATTCAATGTCATTTATGGAATTATTTTACCACCAACAACTGTGTATTTAGGAAGGTACCCAATGATCACCAAGACAATGTATAATGCATAAGCAAATTAGAGTTGCTATGAGGCCCCATATTCAACAACACTATTGGGGCCCAAGCTGAAAGTTGAAAACAATAGCGAAAATACCACCCAAGCAAARTCCCCTTGGAAACTACACTGAAAAGAAATATGAACGGAACATGAGAACAATTTTTAAGATTGAACTAATTACAGTTCATTTAAGGAAATCAGTCAATTTAACTAAATTCATTAGGCCCTAATCTATGGCCTTCACATGACTGGAAATACAGATATGCATCTGTTGGTCATAGAAACCTTAAATAAAGTAGGGGCGTGGATCAGAAAACCAGTCAGTATCTGGTGTGACCACCATTTGCCTCATGCAGCACGACACATCTCCTTYTCATAGAGTTGATCAGGCTGTTGATTGTGGACTGTGGAATGTTTTCCCACTCCTCTTCAATGGCTGTGCAAAGTTGCTGGMTATTGGCGGGAACTGGAAAATGCTGTCTTACACGTCGATCCAGAGCATCCCAAACATGCTCAATGCGTGACATGTCTGGTGAGTATGCAGGTCATTTTTTCAGCTCCTAGGAGTTTCGTACAGTTGTGGATGAATGGCACGACAATGGGCCTCAGGATCTCGTCATGGTATCATTCAGATTGCCATTGATAAAATGCCATTGTGTTCATTGTCCGTAGCTTATGCCTGCCCATACCATAACCCCACTGCCAAACATGGGGCACCATGTTCACAAGGTTGACATCAGCAAACTGCTCACCAACACGACGCCATAAACGCTGTCTGCAATCTGCCCAGTACTGTTGAAACAAGGATTCATCCATGAAGAGCACACTTCTCCAGCGTGCCAGTGGCCATCGAAGGTGAGAATTTGCCCACTGAAGTCATTTACAACGCCGAACTGCAGTCAGGTCAAGACCCTGATTAGGACGACAAGCACAAAGATGAGCTTCCCTGAGAAGGTTTCTGAAAAACGTTGGTTCTGCAAACCCACAATTTCATCAGTTGCCCGAAGGTGGCTGGTCTCAGATGATTCCGCGGGTGAAGAAGCCGGATGTCAAGGTCCTGGGCTGGTGTGGTTACACATGGTCTGCGGTTGTGAGTCTGGTTGGACATACAGCAAAATTCTCTAAAACAACATTGGAGGCATTTTAAGGTAGAGAAATGAACGTAAAATTCTATGGCAACTGCTAAGGTGGACATTCCTGCAGTCGGCAGGCCAATTGCACGCTYCCTCTAAACTGGACATCTGTGGCTTTATGTTGTGTGGCAATACTGCACATTTTAGAGTGGCCTTTTATCGTCCCCAGCACAAGTTGCACCTGTGTAATGATTATACTGTTTAATCAGCTTCTTGATATGCCACACCTGTCAGATGGATGGATTATCTTGGCATAGGAGAAATGCTCACTAACAGGGATGTAAACAAATTTGTGCACAACATTTGACAGAAATTGTGCACATGGAACCTTTCTGGGATCTTTTATTTTCAGCTCATGAAACATGGGACCAACACTTATTGCGTTTATATTGTTGTTCCGTCTATGTCCCCGTCAGTCAAACAATATCYGGGAATAAGACACAGTCAGGACCACAGAGTCTGCGGTCACTGAACCACAGGTGAGTGATGTCGTGTCTATTGATGGATTTCCTGTTTATATGTTGTGACTCATTGTGATTCGCCAGTGTAGAGCAAATCAAGGCTCCACATTGCCTCAAAAAGCCAGGCCTCCATTCCAACTATCAAGACCCTCTGTGTAGAAAGTCTGGACAGCCTGCTTAGTGGTTGCTTAGAGGTCTGTTATCACAGGAAAAAAAATAAAAAAAATTGGGTGTATAAGGTACTGTGTACTACACTGTCTGTTTGAGTTATAGAGAAGGATGTTGA
>NC_036851.1:48028082-48053417 GCF_002910315.2 Salvelinus sp. IW2-2015 | reverse complement strand
CGTGGGAGAAGAGATATGCTTGTTTGTACAGCTCTTGTTCTTACTGAACAACATTGCCGCTGAGAAAATCTCTACAATGGATTTTGTGCATTCTGTCAACTAAAAAAATTGCGCTAAATTTAACCCTCATTGTCCACATTGTGTGTGTGTGCCCACATGCTTGAATTGCATCATAGAAAAGTATGACATCTTAGAATTTTAGTGTGAGAGATCGAAGTTGCTCCAAGTTATTTCGAGTGTTAGAAAGGCATTATATTTTTCCCTTTTTGTGTGAGAAGGGGGTGCGAAGGGGACATTGTGGAATTATTTAAGATGGTCTTTGAAGAGGTAGGGTTTCAGATCAAATCAAATCAAATTGCATTGGTCACATACACATGATTAAGAGATGTTAATGCGAATGTAGGGAAATGTTTGTGCTTCTAGTTCTGACAGTGCAGTAATATCTAACAAGTAATCTAACAAATTCACAACGACTACCATATACACACAAATGTAAAGGGATGAATAAGAATATGTATATGTATAAAAATATGGATGAGCGATGGCCGTGCGGCATAGGCAAGATGCAATAGATGGTATAGAATACAGTATATACATATGAGATGAGCAGTGTAGGATATGTAGACATGATTAAAGAGGTGTTATTTAAAGTGGCTAGTGATACCTTTATTAAATCCATTGAATAAATGTATTAAAGTGGCCAGAGATTTGAGTCTGTATGCTGGCAGCAGCCTCTCTATATTAGTAATGGCAGTTTAACAGTATGATGGCCTTGAGATTGAAGCTTTTTTTCAGTCTCTCGGTCCCAGCTTTGATGCACCTGTACTGACCTGGTCTTCTGGATGATAGTGGGGTGAACAGGCAGCGGCTCGGGTGGTTGTTGTCCTTGATCTTTTTGGCCTTCATGTGACATCGGGTGCTGTAGGTGTCCTGGAGGGCAGGTAGTTTGCCCCCGGTGATGCGTTGTACCCTTTGAAGAGCCTTGCGGTTGTGGGCGGAGCAAATGCTGTACCAGGCGGTGATACAGCCCGACAGGATGCTCTCGATTGTGCATTTATAAAAGTTTCTGGGTGTTTTAGGTGACAAGCCAAATTTCTTCAGCCTCCTCAGGTTGAAGAGCCGCTGTTGCGCCTTCTTCACCACGCTGTCTGTGTGGGTGGACAGTTTGTCATTGATGCGTGTGCCGAGGAACTTAAAAATGTCCACCTTCTCCACTACTGTCCTGTCGATGTGGAATGGGGGATGCTCCCTCTGCTGTTTCCTGAAGTCCACGATCATCTCTTTTGTTTTGTTGATGTTGAGTGAGAGGTTGTTTTCCTGACACCACACTCCGAGGGCCTTCATCTCCTCCCTGTAGGCCGTCTCGTCGTCGTTGCTAATCAAGCCTACCACTGTAGTGTCGTCTGCAAACTTGATGATTGAGTTGGAGGCGTGCATGGCCACGCAGTCATGGGTGAACAGGGAGTACAGGAGAGGGCTGATAACGCACCCTTGTGAGGCCCCAGTGTTGAGGATCAGCGGGGTGGAGATGTTGTTACCTACCCTCACCACCTGGGGGCGGCCCGTCAGGAAGTCCAGGACCCAGTTGCACAGGGCGAGGTGACCCAGGGTCTCGAACTTAATGATGAGTTTGGAGGGTACTCTAGGGCGTTCTTACATTGGTATTCCTCTTGTTTCGAGCGGGATAGGGCAGTGTGCAGTATGATGGCAATTGCGTCGTCTGTCGACCTATTGTGCGGTAAGCAAATTGGAGTGGGTCTAGGGTGTCAGGTAGGGTAGAGGTGATATGATCCTTGACTAGTCTCTCAAAGCACTTCATGATGACAGAAGTGAGTGCAACGGGGCGATAGTTATTTAGTTCAGTTACCTTAGCTTTCTTGGGGACAGGAACAATGGTGGCCATCTTGAAGCATGTGGGCACAGCAGACTGGGATAGGGAGAGATTGAATAGGTCCGTAAACACACCAGCCAGCTGGTCTGCGCATGCACTGAGGATGCGTCTAGGGATGCTGTCTGGGCCGGCAGCCTCACGTTGGCCACGGAGAAGGAGAGCCCACAGGCTTTGGTAGCGTGTCAGTGGCACTGTATTGTTCTCAATTCGAGCAAAGAAGTTGTTTAATTTTTCTGGGAGCAAGACGTCGATGTCCGCGACGGGGGCTGGTTTTCTTTTTGTAATCCGTGATTGACTGTAGACCCTGCCACATACGTCTCGTGTTTAAACCGTTGAATTGAGACTCCACTTTGTCTCTATACTGACACTTTGCTTGTTTGATTGCCTTGCAGAGGGAATAGCTACACTGTTTGTATTCGGTCATGTTTCCAGTCATCTTGCCATGATTAAAAGCAGTGGTTCGCCATTTCAGTTTTGCGCGAATGCTGCCTTCATTCCATGGTTTCTGGTTAAGGATGGTTTTAATAGTTACAGTGGGTACAACATCACCTATGCACTTGCTAATAAACTCGCTCACCGAGTCAGCGTATACATCAATGTTATTGTCTGAGGCTACCCGGAACATATCCCAGTCCACGTGATCGAAGCAATCTTGAAGCGTGGAATCCAATTGGTCAGACCAGCATTGGATAGACTTGAACACAAATCTTTCCAGTTTTAGTTTCTGTCTGTAGGCTGGGAGCAACAAAATGGAGTCATGGTCAGATTTGCCGAAGGGAGGGCGGGGGAGGGCTTTGTATGCATGGCGGAAGTTAGAGTAGCAATGATCCAGAATGCTACCAGCTCTTGTTGCGCATTCGAAATGCTGATAGAATTTAGGAAGCCTTGTTCTCAGATTAGCTTTGTTAAAATCCCCAGCTACAATAAATGCAGCCTCAGGATATATGGTTTTCACTTTACATAGAATCCAGTGAAGTTCTTTCAGGGCCGTCGAGATATCTGCTTTGCAGTTATTTACACGGCTGTGACTATAATCGAAATGAATTATTTTGGAAGATAATGCGATCGGCATTTGATTGTAAGGAATTCTAGGTCAGGTGAACAAAAGGACTTGAGTTCCTGTATGCTGTTATGATTACACCATGAGTTGTTAATCATAAGGCATACACCCCGCCCTTCTTCTTACCAGAGAGATATTTGTTTCTGTCGGCGGGATGCGTAAAGAAACAGGGTGGCTGTACCAACTCTGACAACATAACCCACGTGAGCCATGTTTCCATGAAACAGAGAATGTTACAATCTCTGATGTCTCTCTGGAATGCAACTCGTGCCCTAATTTCATCCACCTAGTTGTCAAGAGATTGGACATTGGCGAGTAATATGCTCGGAAGCGGTGGATGGTGTGTTTGCCTTCAGAGACTGACCAGTAGGCCGCTCCGTCTGTCTCTCCTGCGGCGACCGCGTTGTTTTGGATTGGCCTCTGGGATTAGATCCCATGTCCAGGGTAGAGGTCCAAACAAAGGATCCGCTTCTGGAAAGACGTATTCCTGGTCGTAATGTTGGTAAGTTGACGTCGCTTTTATATCCAATAGTTCTTTCCGGCAGTATGTAATAACACTTGAGATTTTCTGGGCTAACAATGTAAGAAATAATACATGAAAAAATAATTATTGCATAGTTTCCTAACGACCTGAAGCGAAGCGACCATCTCCGTCGGCGCCATCATGCAGAGAATATATTCTGAAGATAGGCAGGGACTCTGCTGTCCTAGCTTCAGGGTCAAGCTGGTTCCACCATTGGGGTGCCAGGCCAGAGAAGAGGTTGTACTAGACTGTGCGGGAGCTGCACTCCCGTAGTTGTAGGAGGACCAAGAGACCAGGGTGATGACCCTTCCACTCTATATGCCAAATTCTTTCTCTTTGCTCATGTTTTCCTTAATAGGAGGTCAGTGAGCAGAGCTGGGAGGGTCATCAGCGAAGTGAGACACACCTGGGCTCGGGTATGTCCTGGGGTTAAATACCTCTTTCCCCCATTCATTGAGGAGGCTCTCTCCATGCAGACACGCTGTTGGTTTTTGGTTGGGGCATTTATTATGGCTGTTCTGTTTGTTTGTTTGTTTGTTTGTTTGCTTGCTTGCTTGTTTGCTTTGGCACCTTTCAACACCCCTCATTATCACCATCTATGCACGCAACCACTCACTTACACTACTGATTATTGACTACACACCATTGGTAACTGTATATAGTTCACTTCAGTTAATAAATATATTTTTGTTATTCCTTATCTCCACGTTGTCTCCCTCTTTGTTACGTGCTACGAGCCGGTTCGTGACACCAGCGGTGGCAGAACGGAGTGCTCAGGTTGGGGTGTAGGGTTTGAGCATAGCCTGAATGTAGGGAGGGGCAGTTCCTCTTGCTGCTCCGTAGGCAAGTACCATGGTCTTGTAATGGATGTGAGCTTTGACTGGAAGTCAGTGGAGTGTGCAGAGGAGCGGAGTGACATTGGAGAACTTGGGCAGGTTGAATACCAGGCGGGCTGCAGCATTCTGGATAAGTTGCAGAGGTTTGATGGCACAAACAGGGAGCATAGCCAACAGCGAGTTGCAGTAATCCAGACGGGAGATGACAAGTGCCTGGACTAGGACCTGGGCCGCTTCCTGTGTAAGGTAGGGTCATACTCTACGGATATTGTAGAGCAGGAACCTGCAGGAGTGAGTCACTGCTTTGGTGTTTGCAGAGAATGACAGGGTGTTGTTCAGGGTCACACAAAGATTCTTTGCATTCTGTGATGGAGAGGTCTTGGAGTGGGCAGGCCTTCCCCCGGGAGGAAGAGCAGCTCCATCTTGTCGGGGTTGAGCTTGAGGTGGTGGGCCAACATCCAAGCTGAGATATCAGCCAGACATGCAGAGATGTGTCACCATTTGGGTGTCAGAAGGGGGGAAGGAGAAAAGTAGTTGAGTGTCATCCGCATAGCAATCATAGAGACGATGTGAGGACATGACGGAGTAGAGTGACTTGGTGTAAAAAGAGAAGAGGAGAGGGCCTAGAACTGAGCCCTGGGGGACTTATAACACAAGGCAATAGTTGAACAGTTTTAAACAAATTAATATCTTCAAAAATGAATGAGAAGCAGTAGAGCGAGAGAGAGTTAGGTAATTGTCCTTTTTTTTCTTGGTTTACCTTTCACTTCACTAGCTATTGCAGTTAATTTAGTCTTCTCAACCTGACTCAAACAGAGAGGAATGCTATTTATGTAAGCAAACTGGCTATGGCTAAAGTCCCTCTTTGCCATGCAAATGAATCCCCAAAAAACATTTCCACTGCATTTCAGCCCTGCCACAAAAGGACCAGCTGACATCATGTCAGTGATTCTCTCGTTAACACAGGTGTGAGTGTTGACAAGGACAAGGCTGGAGATAACTCTGTCATGCTGATTGAGTTCGAATAAAAGACTGGAAACTTCAAAAGGAGGGTGGTGCTTGGAATCATTGTTCTTCCTCTGTCAACCATGGTTACCTGCAAGGAAACACGTGCCCTCATCATTGCTTTGCACAAAAAGGGATTCACAGGCAAGGATATTGCTGCCAGTAAGATTGCACCTAAATCAACCATTTATCAGATCATCAAGAACTTCAAGGAGAGCGGTTCAATGGTTGTGAAGAAGGCTTCAGGGCGCCCAAGAAAGTCCAGCAAGCGCCGGAACCGGCTCCTAAAGTTGATTCAGCTGCGGGATCGGGGCACCACCAATACAGAGCTTGCTCAGGAATGGCAGCAGGCAGGTGTGAGTGCATCTGCACGCACAGTGAGGCGAAGACTTTTGGAGGATGGCCTGGTGTCAAGAAGGGCAGCAAAGAATCCACTTCTCTCCAGGAAAAACAACATGGACAGACTGATATTCTGCAAAAGGTACAAGGATTGGACTGCTGAGGACTGGGGTAAAGTCATTTTCTCTGACTAATCCTCTTTCCGATTGTTTGGGTCATCCGGAAAAAAGCTTGTCCGGAGAAGACAAGGTGAGCGCTACCATCAGTCCTGTGTCATGTTTAAAGCATCCTGAGACCATTCATGTGTGGGGTTGCTTCTCAGCCAAGGGAGTGGGCTCACGCACAATTTTTCCTAAGAACACAGCCATGAATAAAGAATGGTACCAACACATTCTCCGAGAGCAACTTCTCCCCACCATCCAGGAACAGTTTGGTGATGAACAATGCCATTTCCAGCATGATGGAGCACCTTGCCATAAGGCAAAAGTGATAACTAAGTGGCTCGGGGAACAAAAATGTATCTTTTGGGTCCATGGCCAGGAAACTCCCCAGATCTTAATCCCATTGAGAACTTGTGGTCAATCCTCAAGAGGCGGGTGGACAAACAAAAACCCACAAATTCTGACAAACTCCAAGCATTGATTATGCAAGAATGGGCTGCCATCAGTCAGGATGTGGCCCAGAAGTTAATTGACAGCATGCCAGGGCGGATTGCAGAGGTCTTGAAAAAGAAGGGTCAACACCGCAAATATTGACTCTTTGCATCAACTTCATGTAATTGTCAATAAAAGCCTTTGACACTTATGAAATGCTTGTAATTATACTTCAGTATTCCATAGTAACATCTGAACCCCATCGAAAACCTTTGGGATGAATTCAAATCAAAGTTTATTTGTCACATGCGCCGAATACAACAGGTGTAGTAGACCTTACTGTGAAATGCTTACTGACAGGCTCTAACCAATAGTGCAAAAAGGGTCTTAGGTGAACAATAGGTAAGTAAAGAAATAAAACAACAGTAAAAAGACAGGCTATATACAGTAGCGAGGCAATAAAAGTAGTGAGGCTACATACAGACAACGGTTAGTCAGGCTGATTGAGGTAGTATGTACATGTAGATATGGTTAAAGTGACTATGCATATATGATGAACAGAGAGTAGCAGTACCGTAAAAGAGGGGTTGGCGGGTGGTGGGTGGCGGGTGGCGGGACACAATGCAGATAGCCCGGAATTGGAACGCAGACTGCGAGCCAGGCCTAATCGCCCAACATCGGTGTCCAACTTCACTAATGCTCTTGTGACTGAATGGATGCAAGTCCTTGCAGCAATGTTCCAACATTTAGTGGGAAAGCCTTCCCAGAAGAGTGGAAGCTATTATAGCAGCAAAGGGGGAACCAACTCCACATGAATGCCCATAATTTTGAAATGAGATGTTCAACATCCAGGTGTCCACAAACTTTTGGTCACTTAGTGTATGTTGACGTTAGCTAATATGGTGACAGCGATGTAGGCTGTGTAGGGTTAAGGTATGAAGGTTTGGCTTGGAGATTTTCTTTCACCTGGCTACAGACTGCCGTTGTGTTTTGCACTGAAGTCCACAAGGGAAGGGAAACGTTGAGAGGAGGAAAGTGCGTAGATGCAAGAAGGAATTGTACAACGAGCAAAGTGATAACGCTGTATGTGTTTGCTATCAAAGTGAACTGTGTGTGCGGGTAATCAGGGATTTATTCATTCTGGCGATTTCTGCTGCGAAACGTTTCTTAAATTGAAACAAACGGAATAAAACGTTATGGGCCTACCTGAATTTGACCAACAGAAACACTCGTTTTAGTTGCAAAACAGAACTGTTTGGACTAATGATTACACCCGAGATCAGCTAGTTGCAGGCAAGAGTTTGTTAGGCTGTATAGAATGTGTCACTGTCTGTCACCTTGATGACTCCAATTTGTCTCTCAACCTGTGCACATACGTTATAAACGTTCATTCATAGGTTCAGTATTGGGAAAAGTGCTAAATTGAGTAAAAGTAAAGATACCTTAATAGGAAATGACTCAAGTAAAAATCACCCAGTAAAATACTACTTGAGTAAAAGTCTAAAAGTATTTGGTTTTAAATATACTTAAGTATCAAAAGTAAAATAATAAATAATTTAAAGTTCCTCATTTGAAGCAAACCAGACGGCACAATTAAAAAAATAATAATTACGGATAGCCAGGGGCACACTCCAACACTTAGACGTAATTTACAAACGAAGCATTTCTGTTTAGTGAGTCCGCCAGATCAGAGGCAGTAGGGTTGACTAGGGATGTTCTCTTGATATGTGTGAATTTGACCATTTTCCTGTCAAAATGTAACGAGCTCTTTTGGGTGTCAGGGGAAAATGTATGTAATAAAAAGTACATTATTTTATTTTAGGAATGTAGTGAAGTAAAAGTAAAAGTTTCCAAAAATATAAATTGTTAAGTACAGATACCCAAAAAAACTGCTTAAGTAGTACTTTCAAGTATTTTTGATTAAGTACTTTACACCACTGGCTAAGTTGTAGCAACCTCATGATGGGTACAGGGAAGATTTGAGCATCATTTTGTAGCCTAAACCTATCAATGTTACATTGAACTGGGTGAATGGAATATAAATGACAGTCATCCAATATGCTGTAACATAAATAAGGCCATGCTCATAAAAAAAATCATCCTCCCTAAAATTAAATAGCACCGACTGCCACTGATACACACCTACATGCACACGTGCGCACACACACACAACACACACAACACACACACACACACACACACACACACACACACACACACACACACACACACACACACACACACACACACACAACACACACACCACACACACACACACACACACACACACACGTACCCACACAAACCTACATACACACATACACCACAATCCACACCCACTTACAAACACAAATGCGCACTTTGATCGATTTCTACAGAATGCCCCATAAACAAGTCAATATATTAGTTAATTATTGTTCAAAAATAATAGCTGCTTCCTTGTGGCCAGGTGTGTAAAGTTGCTCCTCTCTCTCCATCTGAGCAGAACCTACGGTATCTACCTGTGATTCACTCTACAACAGTGAAACAAACAGTAGGCAGCAGGTAACGTAGATGGTTGTTAGGTTTCCCATTAATAACTAAAGGGGTAAAAAGTTCAGTCAAAATCTTAAGATTTACATTAGTAAGTCTCAACACTGCTTGATATTATGATCCACACAAGTACCTTTTTTGACAGGAAAAGGGTCATGAGTATCCAGGAAAAAAGCTATATGTTGCACTTTGCTATATTGTAGGAGCACTGCAAAAAGCCCAGCATGAATTTGACAGCAGAATATGATCAATAACCTAGTTTCTTTCTAGGTTCCTTCCTTATACTGTAGGGTTCCTTCTTTGTTCCTAGCCACTGTGGTTCTGCCTCTGCCTTCTGTGCTTGCTCTTTGAGAGTTTAAGCTGGGTAACTGTAAAGCACTGTAAACTAATTTGTGACAACTGCTGAAGTAGAAAAGGCTTTATAAAATACATTTGATTGAATTGAAACTATTTTACATAAAGATGCACCCCCCCCAAAAAATAATATGGGTTTTTCATCCTGTAATAAACAACTGACCTAACACTCCTCTTCTGTCAGACCAAACAATAAGTTAATATTCTATAGCTACATGCCGCACTACAGACACTGAAATATATGACTATCTTTTTACCTGTGTTTTGAATATATTGTATGACATGACATTTTATGTATAGTTCTACATACAGTACCAGTCAAACAATTGGACACACCTACTCATTCCAGGGTTTTTCTTTATTTTTTACTATGTTCTACATTGTAGAATAAGAGTGTGCAAAGCTGTCGTCAAGGCGAAGGGTGGCTACTTTGAAGAATCTCAAATATAAAATATATTTAGATTTGTTTAATAACTTTTTTGGTTACTAAATTATTCCATATTTGTTATTTCATAGTTTTGATGTCTTCACTATTATTCTACAATGTAGAAAATGGTAGAAATAAAGAAAAACCCTGGAATGAGTAGGTGTGTCCAATTGTTTGACCCCCCCCCCCATCAATACAGTAGTAATATGAGATCTGTACATCTACTTTGTGCATGACACAGGTAATTTTTCCAACAATTGTCTACAGACAGATTATTTCACTTATAATGCACTGTTTCACAGAAGTTTACATACAATAAGTTGACTGTGCCTTTAAACAGCTTGGAAAATTCCAGAAAATGATGCCATGCCTATAGAAGCATCTGATAGGTTAATTGACATCGTTTGAGTCAATTGGAGGAGTACCTGTGGATGTATTTCAAGGCCTACCTTCAAACTCAGTGCCTCTTTGCTTGACATCATGGGAGAATCAAAATAAATCAGCAAAGACCTCAGAAATAAATTGTAGACCTCCACAAGTCTGGTTCATCCTTGGGAGCAATTTCCAAACGCCTGAAGGTACCACGTTCATCTGTACAAAAAATAGTATGCAAGTATAAACACCACGCAGCCGTCACACCGCTCAGGAAGGAGACGCGTTCTGTCTCCTAGAGATGAACGTACTTTGGTGTGAAAAGTGCAACTCAATCCCAGAACAACAGCAATGGACCTTGTGAAGTTGTTGGAGGAAACAGGTACAAAAGTATCTATATCCACAGTAAAACGTGACCTATATCGACATAACCTGAATGGCAAGGAGGCCTACAAACTTGATTCAGTTACAGCAGCTCTGTCTGGAGGAATGGGCCAAAATTCACCCAACTTATTGTGGTAAAACTTGACCCAAGTTAAGCAATTTAAAGGCATGCTACCAAATACTAATTGAATGTATGTAAACTTCTGAACCACTGAGAATGTGATATAAGAAATAAAAGCTGAAATAAATCATTCTATGTTTTATTTAAATGTACTTGGCTAAGGTGAATGTAAACTACTGACTTCAACTGTATATACAGTGGGGAGAACAAGTATTTGATACACTGCCGATTTTGCAGGTTTTCCTACTTACAAAGCATGTAGAGGTCTGTCTATTTTTATCATAGGTACACTTCAACTGTGAGAGACGGGAATCTTAAACAAACAAAATCCAGAAAACAATCACTTGTATGAATTTTAAGTAATTAATTTGCATTTTATTGCCATGACATAAGTATTTGATCACCTACCAACCAGTAAGAATTCCGGCTCTCACAGACCTGTTAGTTTTTCTTTAAGAAGCCCTCCTGTTCTCCACTCATTACCTGTATTAACTGCACCTGTTTGAACTCGTTAACCTGTGTATAAAGACACCTGTCCACACACTCAATCAAACAGACTCCAACCTCTTCCACAATGGCCAAGACCAGAGAGCTGTGTAAGGGACATCAGGGATAAAATTGTAGACCTGCACAAGGCTGGGATGGGCTACAGGACAATAGGCAAGCAGCTTGTTAGAAGGCAACAACTGTTTGGCGCAATTATTAGAAAATAGAAGAAAATAGAAAGTTCAAGATGATGGTCAATCAACCCTCGGTCTGGGGCTCCATGCAAGATCTCACCTCGTGGGGCATCAATGATCATGAGGAAGGTGAGGGATCAGCCCAGAACTACACGGCAGGCTGGTCAATGACCTGAGAAGAGAGCTGGGACCACAGTCTCAAAGAAAAAACCATTAGTAAACACACTACGCCGTCATGGATTAAAATCCTGCAGCGCACACAAGGTCCCCCTGCTCAAGCAGGCGCATGTCCAGCCCGTCTGAAGTTTGCCAATGACATCTGATGATCCAGAGAGGAATGGGATAAGGTACATGTGGTCTGATGATTCAAAACTAAGAGCTTTTTGGTCTAAACTCCACTCGCCGTGTTTGGAGGAAGAAGAAGGATGAGTAAACCCCAAGAACACCATCCCAACCGTGAAGCATGGAGTGGAAACATCATTCTTTGGGGATGCTTTTCTGCAAAGGGGACAGGACGACTGCACCGTATTGAGGGGAGGATGGATGGGGCATCGTTATTGCGAGATCTTAGCAACAACCTCCTTCCCTCAGTAAGAGCATTGATGATGGGTCGTGGCTGGGTCTTCCAGCATGACAACGACCCGAAACACACAGCCAGGGCAACTAAGGAGTGGCTCCGTAAGAAGTATCTCAAGGTCCTGGAGTGGCGCTAGGCCAGTCTCCAGACCTGAACCCAATAGAAAATCTTTGGAGGGAGCTGAAAAGTCCGTATTGCCCAGAGACAGCCCCGAAACCTGAAGGATCTGGAAAGGTCTGTATGGAGGAGTGGGCCAAAATCCTGCTGCAGTGGTGTGCAAACCTGGTCAAGAACTACAGGAAACGTATGATCTCTGTAATTGCAAACAAAGGATTCTGTACCAAATATTAAGTCTGCTTTTCTGATGTATCAAAACTTATGTTCATGCAATAAAATGCTAATTAATTACTTAAAAATCATACAATGTGATTTTCGGGATTTTTGTTTTAGATTCCGTCTCTCACAGTTGAAGTGTACCTATGATAAAAATTACAGACCTCTACATGCTTTGTAAGTAGGAAAACCTGCAAAATCGGCAGTGTATCAAATACTTGTTCTCCCCACTGTATATATATATTAAGGTACCACATATATACAGTATATATATATATATGTCCACTCCATGAGGTTGGAATAGAGCTGTTTGAAAAGACAGCCTGAAATTTTTATCTGTTTTGGTGGGATGGAGATTTGTCCTTCCGTGGTGACATCACCATTCTGTAAAAAAAAAGATAAACCAATAAGAAAGAGAGATCCAAACTTCTCTGCCAATATCAGAACATTTTCAGACCACACAGACCAGTCCCAGACAGTCCTAGTAAAATTCTTACTTGAGAAATTGCCCTTTGCGATAGAAGCTTGTTTTGTTTTATTTTTTAACATATTAATTTAAAACAAATCACAGTAAAGTGCTTAATGGTTACCCAAAAACGATTTGATATTGAGATAAACAAACATCTGCGTTGTACATTTTAAGATAGCTAGGTGAGACAACCACATATCAGTCAAATATACAGAACACGAACATTCCATTCCAGCTAAACAATGTGAGTATACCAAACACTGAGAACACCTGCTCTTTCCATGACATAGACTGACCAGGTGAATCCAGGTGAAAGCTATGATCCCTTATTGATGTCACTTGTTAAATCCACGTCAATAAGTGTAGAAGAAGGGGAAGAGACAGGTTATGGATTGTGTATGTGTGCCATTCATAGGGTGAATGGGCAAGACAAAATATTTACAGTGAGGTCCATAATTATTGGGACAGTGACACATGTTTTGTTGTTTGGTTCTGTACTCCAGTACTTTGGATTTGAAATGATACAATAACGGAGGTTAAAGTGCAGACTGTTAGCTTTAATTTGAGGGTATTGTCATCCATATTGGGGAAACCATTTAGAAATTACAGTACTTTTTGTAAATAGTCAGCCAATTTTAGGGGACAAAAAGTATTGGGACAAATTCACTTATATGTTTATAAAGTAGTCAAAGGTTTAGTATTTTGTCCCATATTCCTTGTACAATCATTACATCAAGCTTGTGACTCTACAAACTTGTTGGATGCGTTTGCTGTTTGTTTTGGTTGTGTTTTAGATAATTTTTTGCCCAATAGAAATGAATGGTAAATCATGTATTATGTCATTTTGGAATCACTTTTATTGTAAATAAGAATATAACATGTTTCTAAACAGTTCCACATTAATCTGGATGCTACCGGGATTACGGATGGCCCTGAATGAATCGTGAATAATGATGAAGGAGAAAGTTACAGGTGCAGAAATAACATACCCCCAAGACATGCTAACCTCTCACTATTACAATAACAGGGGAGGTTAGCATTTTTTGGGGGGGATGATATTTGTTTGTCTAACTTTTTCACTCATCATTATTCACGATTCATTAATCATGTTAGCATCCACATTCGTGTACACATGTTTAGAAATATAGTGTATTGTATCATTTCAAATCCAAAGTTCTGGAGTACAGAGCCAAAACCACACAAAAAATGTGGCACTTTCCCAATACTTTTGGAGCTCACTGTAAGTTCCTTTCAACGGTGCTGGGTTTTTAACACTCAACAGTTTCCCGTGTGTATCAAGAATGATCCACCACCCAAACGACATCCAGCCAACCTGAAACAAATGTGGGGAGCATTGGAGTCAACATAGGCCAGCATCCCTGTCGTTCGACACGTTTGGTATACAAAACCCATTTTAATACACATCTAAAATCTATTAATAAAAAAATCTGAGAACAGTAATATTTTACCCACACACATGAAGGTACCTATGAGCATAAATTACTATGAAAAAACACAAATGAGAAAACTGGTGGGTAACGCGTTTTGGAAGGAAACTCCTCCTCATATGCACTTGTTTATGATAATAAGAACCGAGCCATAAGCACATGTGATCCTGTTATTTTGCACTTTGATCCATTTCTATGGGAATGCCCCATAAACAAGTCAATATATAATAGTTAACTAATGTTCGAAAATATTAGTTGCTTCCTTGTGGCCAGGTGTATAAAGGTGCTCCTCTCTCTCCATCTGAGCAGAACCTACGGTATCTACCTGTGATTCACTCTACAACAAGTACGTTTTATACCTACTCTGAAGTATTCTCTGTTGCTGAATTTGTTTTGACCTCTTCTCCCTGTTTCCCTGTCTCTCTCTCTCTCTCTCTCTCTGAGGAGACTATCACCATGGCGATGATGACCATTCTTCTGCTTCTTAGCGCTGCCTTGGCTTTGGGCAATGCAAGTAAGAGACACACACACACACACAGACACTTTACATTATTCATTCTGTATTTTTTATGTTGTAGCAAAATTGTGTGTGTATATTTGACACCGTTCCACTGATTCCACTCCAGTCATTACCACAAGCCCGTCCTCGCCAATTAAGGTGCCACCAACCTCCTGTGGTGTGTATGTGTATGTGTATGTGTGTGTGTTGAATTTAAAATAACACCACTGTTGATGTTTCAGAGCCCTTACAGGAGGCAAATGATGTGGATCAACTCCTTGCTTTTGGTAGGTTTTATACCGCCCCCTGCAGTAAAACGTCAGAAGTTATGTCTCCACTCAAATAGCTAATATTCCACCATCATCATTGACTTGTCTCTGTTGTCTATGTTTTTGTAGAGGACAAAGGAGAGGAGGCAAACTAAGTTGAACAAAAACCGTCTGCCATTTTAAACCCCTGGTGGTAACAGATGCAACATAATATGGGGTGTGTATCACTTTGACTTACAGAGGCTAAGGGGGTGGAGGAGCTGCAGGAGTTGCAGGAGGTGCAGGAGGAAGAGCAGGAGTTGCAGGAGGAGGAGCAGGAGGTGCCGGAGGAGGAGCAGGAGGTGCAAGAGGAGGTGGGGGTAGAGAGCAGGAGCTTGTGTCCCTCAGGCTGGACCAAATACGGATCCCGCTGTTTGATGTTTGTTAAAGGCCCCAGCACATGGATTGAGGCAGAGGTACGGTGAACACATATCTGTATCAGCAAACTTTAGACGGCATTGTTTTTTTTTTAATAACAATTACAACTTGTAAGTAGAATACAATACAAGCACAATTACTCTGTATTCTATTCTCTGTCTGAAATGTCTCTGCCCCTCAGCGGTACTGTGTGCACTTCGGAGCGAACCTGGCATCAGTTCACAACTCCCAGGAGTATCATTTTCTGCAGGAGCTGGTTAGGAGCCATACCAATGGGTTCCCAGGCACCTGGATCGGAGGCTCTGATGCCGTCTATGTAAACTGTTCTTTAATATCTTTACATTTTGCTAAATGTTTTATTTATTCTGAACAAAAATATGAATGCAACAATTTCCAAGATTTTACTGAGTTACAGTTCATATAACAAAATCAGTCAATTGAAATAAATTATTTAGGCCCTAATCTGTTGGTAACAGATACCTTAAAAAAGGGTCCGTGGGGCGTGGATCAGAAAACCAGCCACTATCTGGTGTGACCACCATTTGCATCATGCAGCGCGACACATCTCCTTCACATGGAGTTGACCAGCCTGTTGATTGTGGCCTGTGGAATGTTGTCCCACTCTTCTTCAATGGCTGTGCGTACGCGTCGATCCAGTACATGCCAAACATGCTCAATGGTATGCAGGCCATTTTCAGCCTTCCAGAATTTGTGAACAGATCCTTGAGACATGGGGCTGTGCATTATCATGCTGAAACAAGAGTTGATGGCGACAGAAGAATGCCACTACAATGGGCCTCAGGATCTCATTTGTTGTCCGTAGTTTATTGCCTGCCCACACAATAATCACACTGCCACCATGGGGCACTCTGTTCACAACATCCATCAGCAAACCGCTCATCCACACGACGCCATACACGTGGTCTGCGGCTGTGAGGCCGGTTCGATGTACAGTACTGTCAAAATCTCTAAAACTACGCTGGAGGTGGCTTATGGTAGAGTAATGAACACTAAATTCTCTGGTAACAGCATCGGAGGACATTCTTGCAGTCATCATGCCAATTCCACGCTCCCCTCAAAACTTGAAACATATGTGGCATTGTGTTGTGTGACAAAGCTGCACATTTTAGAGAGGCCTTGTATTGTCCCCAGCACAAGATGAAATTGTGTATTGATCATGCTGTTTAACCAGCTTCTTGATATGCCACACCTCCCAGGAGGAGGTAAAGGAGAAATGCTGACTAACAGGGATGTCAACAAATTTGTCAACATTTGGGAGAAATAAGCTTTTTGTGTATATGGAAAACTTCTGGGATCATTTAGTTCAGTTCATGAAACATAGGACCAAAACTTTACATGTTGTGTTTATATTTTTGCTCAGCGTAATTTACCTTACTTTTCTAATTTAAATTACAGAGAGAACAAAACCGAAACAACAACGTTAACTGTTTCTATTTATTTTTTCTTCTTACATTTCGATATGCCTCTATAATATGCCTCTTTTTGCTTCAGTCAATGTTAGAAACTACACCCTCTAACAATTTGAGACTAATACACTAGGCCTACATTGACTGACTGTCTGTGTGTGGGTGGGGTTTGTGAACAGAACACAATATGGCTTTGGAGCGACGGGTCCAGGTTTGATTACCACGGCTGGAACCCAGGAGAGCCTAGCAACGGCAACAAAGAGAGATGCCTAGAGATGAACTATGGCGGTAAAGGATATAGCTATATATACAGTATATCAACCATTGTATAGCAGAGTGCCACCTTGTTGTGTAGTTGTTCTTAGTAAAAAGAGTGTAATACATATGTGAAACCTGGGTATGTTTATTCATATTTTGTCTCGTAGTCTTACATTGCGTACAATGCTTTCTGTATCTGTTTTTCTCTCCCTAAACCCATAACTTCTGTGTACTCTTAAAATGGCATACACATATTTAACATACAAATCAAACACCTATTTTGGCAAATAAAAATAGTATAAAGATATTCTAGGATATACAGTGCATATATTGACTTGTGTATTTTCTCTCTACAGTACATAAGCGCTGGAACAACAAACCCTGTCACTACACACTACCCTCCATCTGCTCTAAAAGACTATGCTAGATGAACCTCATGTTTATTACTTCATATATTACTGCATAGATTACTTTAATCAGTTTTTAATTAATATACTTTTTGTATACTTGTGGTATATAAATAAAGTTTGATTTCATTTGACTTATGTCTGGATATTTGACTTATGTATGTCTGCATTAAAGCTGTCTCACATGACAGCCATCTGCACTGATCTGTCTGATATCTCGCAAACACTCATGGGATGCTAAAAAGAAGTCCGCCTACAATATGCTGCCCAAACATTTTAAAATGTTACCAAGGTGACATCGTCCACTGAACCCCCTTTCACCCTCAAAAGAGTCAGAGTTAATCTTACCAAAAACTATAAACCTGTAGCTTATTTTCAGTTTTTTGGTAAAATATTTATGAAATTTGAAATGTACACCAAACGCATTAGCTAGCTAGTGTCTTGTGAACTAAACTCAACTCATTGGTTTAATCTGCTAGCTAGTGTCTGCTTGCTGGCTGAGCCAGTCTCAAATCAATCCATATGAAAGGCAGGGATGCTAGCAATGCCAGTTCACACACTCAATGCTGAATACTCTCTCCAGCTAGCTAGCTAGTTAGCTAGTGTAGTGAAGTTCTAGCTATTGGACTAATTACTTTTCATGATGTCCCGGCCATGGTCAGTGCGCCGAGTGCTACAAAACAGCTGACTGCTCTCTGCTGCGTTATCGCGTTGGCCAAATGTGACAAAGTAGTAAGGCACAGTTCCAGCTGTCAGAGTCAGATACATGTTGATTTCTTAGAACAGTCCATGGGTTGCAACCAAAATTATTTTCCAATCGTTTAGTTCTGAACAGAACCATACTTTTTCCCATTATGTTCCTCTGTGCCGACCAGCAAAATAAAGTTCCAAATTAGTTTGAACCCAAAACATTTATCGGTTTACATCGTTCCTTTTGTTCCTTTTTAAACCTCCAAAATAAACAATATAAAACAATGTCCATACAAACTATCAAAAACCAAATGTTAATTAAACTAAATCAGCCTGCTTTTCTGTTTTAATCAGGTTAGTAATTAGTTCACACAGGCTTAGAAGAATCCTGTGATGGCGGGACATTTCCTGGCAACAGTAGTCCTTGCAGTGCTTCTGCCATTAAGTCTTGGAGTCCCAGACACTTCTCAGCTGCAGATATAATGATGCCCAGCTTCTTGGACTTCATGGACTTCTTGGACTTCTTGGACTTCTTGGACACTTGTTAAGTACAATTAAAAACCTCTTATGGATCGGCCCTTTTTTCAATTTTCGCCTAAAATGACCCAAATCTAACTACCTGTAGCTCAGGCCCTGAAGCAAGGGTATGCATATTCTTGGTACCATTTGAAAGGAAACACTTTGAAGTTTGTGGAAATGTGAAAGGAATGTAGGAGAATACAACACATTATATCTGGTAAAAGATAATACAAAGAAGAAGAAAAAACAGTTTTATGTATTTTTTGGGATGCATCTTTGAAATGCAAGAGAGAGGCCATAATGTATTATTCCAGCCCAGATGCAATTTAGATTTTGGCCACCAGATGGCAGCAGTGTATGTGCAACGTTTTAGACTGATCCAATGAACCATTGCTTTTCTGTTCAAAATGTTGTATCAAGACTGCCCTAATGTGCCTAATTTGTTTATTAATATATTTTCTGTTTATTAATAACTGTTCAAAACTGTGCACTCCCCTCAAAAAATATCATGGTATTACTTTACTGTAATATCTACTGTAAATTGGACAGTGCAGTTAGATTAACAAGAATTTAAGCTTTCTACCAATATCAGATATGTCTTTGTCCTGGGAAATATTCTTGTTACTTACAAGCTCATGCTAATTGCATTAGCCTACGTTAGCTCTACCGTCCACAGGGGACCCACCAATCCTGAAGAAGTTTTAATTAGAGCAGAATGGATTGACTTGTTCAATGGGATGGCAAAAGCAGAAGTGTCGTTTGAAGCTGAAAGGACGTTGAGTACAGTTAGAGAGAAAGATGAGTGGACAACAGTGAAGTCCAAGAATGGAACAAAAAGGGCTAAAATTGTTGTGGAAAATGAGTCTGATGAATTGTTGTTTGTTGGAGTACGTTTTTGGGATAAGGATGTTTATTTGGGAAACCCTTTTGAAGTCATGAGGATGGTGAGGAAGGCATTGGGAAAAGTTTATACAATCAAAGTAACCAGGAGTGGTATGGTGTTGATATTGTGTGTCTCAAAAGAGCAAAATGAGTGTGCATTGTGGTTCGCGAAATTATCGACGAATGAAGTGGACAGCTTTGATTTTCGGAGCAGGGCACCGGTAAAAGGTGTTATACCTGTCGGACACTGATAATCAATATTTTAGGCCAAAAATTCCAGGAGTAGTTAATGCACGTCGCTTGACCCGTATGGAGAATGGAAAAAATGATTTAAGTTATCTGTATTATTGATGTTTGAGTATTTACCACCCTATGTAAAGTTGGGATAAAACGTTTGGCCATGTGTTAAGTGTTTGCAGACAGAAGGTATATGTTATTGAATATGTAAAATGTTGTAACTGTGTTGGGGATCATATTTCCAAATTCTCTGAGTGCCTCATCGGGTTGAAAGAGGTTGATGTGTCAAGTATCAGGGCTGTACAGCAAATCTCCTATGTGGAGGCGGTGAAGAGAGTTGAAGGGGTGAGAGGCAACAGTTCTGAAGAAGATATGGCGGTGGATGCACCACAAACAGTTGCAAAAGTTATACATCAATCAAGTGATCTGGATACACTTATTGTGAAGGTGGATTTTGTAGCATTTATAGCCACAGTTAACTGGTTCCTAAGCTTTTAAAATAAGGGTTCTGTTCCAGAACAGTATAGATCACTTTCGTTTTTGGTTCAGGTTCTGTTCCTCGAATCATTTAATTATTTTTGGTCCCTGAACTGGGTCCAACCCATAGAACTGTCCCATAACGTTGGCCATAAAACTTTATCAGCAAGCTGGTAAACTAGCTACCATACGGTTATTCAAACAAGCTTATACTAGGCTGCTAGCTGGAGCATGGTTTGCCGTAGTAGACAATGCCTCACAGCTACCAAGAGCAGAGTGATTTTCAGTATTAGGAACTAGTGTGAAGCAGATGAGAAAACTAAAAAAAAAATTTTTTTTAAACGAGTTCCACTTCCTACCAGTGCACCTACTGCACCTGGACATAGCCCATCTGTAAACAGCCCATCTATCTACCTCATCCCCATACTGTATTTATTTATTTATCTTGCTCCTTTTGCACCCAGTATCTTTACTTGCACATTCATCTTCTGCACATCTACCATTCCAGTGATTAATTGCTATATTGTAATTACTTTCGCCACCATGGCCTATTTATTGCCTTAACTCCCTTATCTTACCTCATTTGCACTTGCTGTATATAGACTTTTTTGTTTTATTTTTTTCTACTGTATTATTGACTGTATGTTTTGTTTATTCCATGTGTAACTCTGTGTTGTTGTATGTGTCGATTTGCTATGCTTTATCTTGGCCAGGTCGCAGTTGCAAATGAGAACTTGTTCTCAACTAGCCTACCTGGTTAAATAAAGGTGAAATAAAATAAATAAATACAAATAAAAAACAAGACATATTGGTTGAGGGACGAGTGTCAACTAGGAGTGACATGACCACACCGGCCCGTTGCGTGTGTGTGCGTTGCAAAATAAATGTACATGTAAATTCAATATTTTTATGCGGCTGCGTAGCCAGGCACTAAAAATAGAACTTGGTTATTTTTCTTGACACCTGATGCACTGCAAGTTCGCTGACTCACACTCCAGTCAAAGTTGGTTGCCAACTGACATATAAAGTCCACAGAAAAACACTGAAGGAGGAGAGATTAGAAACTAACAGTACCGCTCACTCACATTTAATGGAATATATATATATATATATACTGTTGAGTGTATATACACCTTACCCAAATTCCTTTAAACTCAGTGTTTAATTTAATCCTAGTAATTCCCTGTTTTAGGTCAGTTAGGATCACCACTTTATTTTAAGAATATGAAATGTCAGAATAATAGCAGACATAATTATTCTTTCAGGTTTAATTTATTTTATCATTTCTCAGTGGGTCAGAGCTACATACACTCAATTAGTATTTGGTAGCATTGCCTTTAAATTGCTTAACTTGGTTCAAACGTTTTGGGTAGCCTTCCACAAGCTTCCCACAATAAGTTGGGTGAATTTTGGCCCATTTCTCCTGACGGAGCTGGTGTAACTGAGTCAGTATGTTGGCCTCCTTGCTCGCACAAGCTTTTTCAGTTCTGCCCACACATTTTCTATACGATTGAGGTCAGGTCTTTGTGATGGCCTCTCCAATACCTTGACTTTGTTGTCCTTAAGCCATTTTGTCACAACTTTGGAAGTATGCTTGGGGTCATTGTCCATTTGGAAGACCCATTTGCGACCAAGCTTTAACTTCCTGAATGATGTCTTGAGATGTTGCTTCAAAATATCCACATCATTTTCCTGCTCATGATGCCTTCTATTTTGTGAAGTGCAACAGTCCCTCCTATAGCAAAGCACCCCCACAACATGATGCTGCCTCCCCGTGCTTCACGTTGGGATGGTGTTCTTTGGCTTGCAAGCCTCCCCTTTTATCTCCTCCAACATAACGATGGTCATTATGGCAAGTTCTATTTTTGTTTCATTGGACCAGAGGACATTTCTCCAAAAAGTACGATCTTTGTCCCCATGTGCATTTGTAAACCCTAGTCTGGCTTATTTTTGCGGTTTTGGAGCAGTGGCTTCTTCCTTGCTGAGGGCCTTTCAGGTTATGTCGATATAGTTTTACTGTGGATATAGATACTTTTGAACCTGTTTCCTCCAGCATCTTCCAAAGGTCCTTTGCTGTTGTTCTGGGATTGATTTGCAGTTTGCGCACCAAAGTACGTTCATCTCTAGGAGACAGAACACGTCTCCTTTCTAGCGGTATGACGGCTGCGTGGTCCCATGGTGTTTATACTTGCGTACCATTTTTTGTACAGATGAACGTGGTACTTTCAGGCATTTAGAAATTGCTCCCAAGGATGAACCAGACTTGTGGAGCAGTCAATTTAAATAAATTCATTAGGCCCTAATACAGATATGTATTTGTTGGTCATAGATACCTAAAAAATGTGGTAAAGTGGTAAACATCGATCCTGAGCATTCCAAACATGCTCAATGCGTGACATGTCTGGTGAGTACGCAGGCCACAGAAGAACTATGACATTTTCAGCCTACAGGAATTGTGTACAGATCCTTACGACATGGGGCCGTGCATTATGATGCTGAAACATGAGGTGATGGCAGCGGATGACTGGCACAACATTGGGCCTCAGGATCTCGTCACAGTATCTCTGTGCATTAAAATTGCCATTGATGAAATTGTGTTCATTGTGCGTAGTTTATGCCTGCCCATACCATAACCCCACTGCCACCATTATCCACCATGTTCACAACGTTAACATCAGCAAACCGCCTGCCCACACGATGCCATTCATGCTGTCTGCCATCTGCCCAGTTCAGTTCAGTTGATCAAGTACGGATTCATCCATGAAGAGCACACTTCTCCAGCGTGCCAGTGGCCATCAAAGTTCAGCATTTTCCCACTGAAGTTGGTTATGATGCCGAACTGCGGTCAGGTCAAGACTCTGGTGAGGACAACAAACATGCAGATGAGCTTCCCCAAGACGGTTTTTGACAGTCTGTGCAGAAAATCTTTTGTTCTTCGAACCCACAGTTTCATCAGCTGTCCGGGTGGCTGGTCTCAGACGATGAAGAAGCCTGATGTCGAGGTCCTGGACTGGCAGGGTTACACATGGTCTGCGTTTGTTAGGCCGGTTGGACGTACTGCCATATTCTCTATAACGACGGCGGCTAATGGTAGAAATATTAACATTTCTGGTGGAAATTCCTGCAGTCAGCATGTTAATTGCACGCTCCCTCAAAACTTGAGACATCTGTGACATTGTGTTGTGACAAAACTGCACATTTTGGAGTGGCCTTTTATTGTCCCTAGCACAAGGTGCACCTGTGGAATAATTATGCTGTTTAATCACCTTCTTCATATGCCACACCTGTCAGGTGGATGGATTATCTTGGTAAATGAGATATGCTCACTAACAGGGATGTAAACAAATTTGTGCAAGACATTTGAGAGAAATTTGTTTCATGTGCGTATGGAAGCTTTCTGGGATCTTTTATTTTCAGCTCATGAAACATGGGACCAACACTTATTGCGTTTATATTGTTGTTCCGTCTATGTCCCCGTCAGTCAAACAATATCTGGGAATAAGACACAGTCAGGACCACAGAGTCTGTGGTCACTGAACCACAGGTGAGTGATGTCGTGTCTATTGATGGATTTCCTGTTTATATGTTGTGACTCGTTGTGATTCGCCAGTGTAGAGCAAATCAAGGCTCCACATTGCCTCAAAGAGCCAGGCCTCCATTCCAACTATCAAGACCCTCTGTGTAGAAAGTCTGGACRGCCTGCTTAGTGGTTGYTTMGAGGTCTSTTATCACAGGAAAAARAAKAAAAAAAAWTKGGKGTRTAWRRKRYTRYRKACTACACTGTCTGTTTGAGTTATAGAGAAGGATGTTGAAATTGCAGTTAYGTCGTGAGGAGAACACRCTGGAGTCATTTATCCTTTGGTTGGAGTGGGCAATGTATACTGTAGGTGGAGCTATTTAGCAAATCATAACACCACTTGTGGAATCTCAGGGGTTGACCTTGGCATCCGCTCTGTCTCTCTCTCTCTCTTCGCTCTCTCTCTCTCTCTCTCTCTCCGCTCCTCTCCGCGCTCTCTCTCTCTCTCTCTCTCTCTCGCTCTCTCTCGCTCTCTCTCTCTCTCTCTCTCTCTCTCTCTCTCTCTCTGTGGGAGAAGAGGTATGCTTGTGTGTACAGCTCTTGTTCTTACTAAATAAAATTGCCCCTGAGAAAATCTCTACAATGGTTTGTGTACATTCTGACTGTCTTGGAAGAATAGAAACTCCAAATTTAAATCACATTGTGTGTGTGTGTGCGAGCGTGCGTGCGTGCACGTGTGCATGTGTGTGTGTGTGCCCGCAAGTGCACATGTGTGCATGCGTGTGTGCATTAGTGCACACATGCTTGAGTTGCGTCATATAAAATTGTGACATCTTAGGATATTAGTGTGAGAGATCATATACAACTAGCTCTCACAGTCTCACTGCAGATTTAGACGTTCATCCACATTCCTCCAAACGTCTAATTTCAAAGATGCTCCAAGTTGCTCTTAGTGTTAGAAAGGCATTCTTTTATCCACCTTTTTTTCAGAGTGGGAAGGGGGTGTGAGGGGGTGCTGTGGGATTATTTAAGATAGTTTTTGAAGCTTCATGGGGAAGCTGGTTCCAACATTAGGTTGCCAGGACAGAGAAGACCTTGTACTGGGCTTAGCAGGAGCTGTCYTCCCGTAGGGGTGGGAGGACCAAGAGACCAGCGGTGSCAGAAYGGAGTGCTCGGGTTGGGGTGTAAGGTTTGAGCATAGCCTGAATGTAGGGATGCATAGTTCCTCTTGCTGCTCCGTAGGCAAGTACCATGGTCTTGTAATGGATGCTAGCTTTCACTGGAAGCCAGTGGAGTGTGCTGATGAGCGGAGTAACATTGGAGAACTTGGGAAGGTTGAATAACACAAACGGGGAGCCCAGCCAACAGTGAATTGCAGTAGTCCAGACAGGAGATGACAAGTGCCTGGATTAGGACCTGTGCGCTTCCTGTGTAAGTTAGGGTCGCACTCTACGGATGTTGTAGAGCAGGAACCTGCAGGAGTAGGTCACCGCTTTGATGTTTGCAGAGAACGATAGGTTGTTGTCCAGGCATGCAGAGATGCATGTCGCCACCTGGGTGTCAGAAGGGGAGAGACYTTGTGAGGATATGACGTAGCCGAGKGACTTGGTGTAAAGAGARAAGAGGGCCTAGAACCGAGCCCTGGGRGACACCGATTGTGAGAGTACGTGGTGCAGACACAGGTCCTCTCCACATGACCTGGTGGGAGTGGCCTGCCAGAGGATGCAATCCAAGAGTGTGTAAAGCCTGAGATGCCCAGCCCTGAGAGGGTGGAGAGGAGGATCTGATGGTT
>NC_036851.1:48010786-48028057 GCF_002910315.2 Salvelinus sp. IW2-2015 | reverse complement strand
CCTGTTGCCATTTAAACCCCACAACTCATCCAGAACGCCGCCAGCCCGTCTGGTGTTCAACCTTCCCAAGTTCCTCTCAACGTCACCCGCTCCTCCTCTCTCTCCACTGAGCTTCAGTTGAGCCTCGCATCCGCTACAAGGACCATGCGTGCTTGCCTATCGGATCTGGTGAGGGGGAGAATCGGCAGTTTCCGTCAGTACCTCCAGCGCTCGATCAGGCCCTACACCCAAACAAGGCACTGCGTTCAAGTCCACCTCTGGCCTGCGGCCTCCCTACCACTGCGGAAGTACAGTTCCCCCGCTCAGCCGCATCAAAACTGTTCGCTGCTCTGCGCCCCCCCAATGGTGGACCAGAAACTCCCTCACGAGCCCAGGACAGCGGAGTCAATCAACGCACCGTTCCGGAGACACCGTGAAACCCCACCTCTTGAAGGAATACCTAGGCATAGGATAAAGTAATTCCTTCTCACCCCTCCCCCCCGCTTAAAAGATTTAGGATGCCTATTGTTTAAAGGTGGCTCTGTTCCACTGGAATGTCATAGGTGTAATGCACCAAATTTGTAAAGTCGCTCTGGAGTAACGAGCGTCTGCTAAATTGACTTAAATGTAAATGCTAAATGTAATTGTAAATGTAAATTTTTTCTTACCAAAACACTTGGAGCAATCGCTGTCTCGTAACAAACTCTCTCGGTATCTCTCTCTGAATGTATCTTCTTGACCTAACCAGTCAGTGCTGCAAAGACTGGTTCAGCCAACTCGGAGGACTGGCTCTTCTCTGTGTCATGGAGGCTGCCCAAAGCTAAATCTTCTCCTATGTTTCATCCTCCTAGATCTATATCCGCTGTCTCTCACACCGTTAACCATCAGATCCTCCTCTCCACCCTCTCGAGGCCTGGGCAATCTCAGGCTTTACACACTCTTGGATTGCATCCTCTTGCAGGCCACTCCCACTCAGGTGTCATGTGAGAGGAGGCCTGTGTCTGCACCACGTACTCCTCACAATCGGTGTCCTGCTCCCCAGCCTGTCTAGCCCTCTTTTTCTCTTTTACACCAAGTCCCTCGCGCTACGTCATATCCTCACAAGGTCTCTCCCTTCTGACCACCCAGGTGGCGAACTGCATCTCGGCCATGCCCTGGGACACACAACCTATCGTCTCTGCAAACATCAAAGCGTGACCGTTTAACTCCTGCAGATTCCTGCCTCTACAACATCCGTAGAGTAGCACCGCTAACTTGACAACAGGAAGCGCCACAGGTCCTAATCCAGCACTTGTCATCCTCCTGTCTGGAACTAGCTCGCAATTCACTGTTGGCTGGCTCCCACGTTGTGTGTTATTCAACCTTCCCAAGTTCTCCAAATTGTTACTCCGCTCATCAGCACAGCTCCACTGGCTTCTCAGTGAAAGCTAGCATCCGATTACAACGACCAGGTAACGTTGCCTTACGGAGCAGCAAGAGGAACTAATGCCATCCTACATATCAGGCTACTGCTACAAACCTTTACACCCCAACCCGAGCCTCCATTCGGCACGCCGCTGGTCTCTTGGTCCTCCCACCTACGGAGGACAAGCTCCTGCTGAGCCCATACAAGGGTCTTCTTCTGTCCTGGCAACCTTAATGTTGAACCAGCTTTCCCCATGAAGCTTCAAAAACTATCTTAATAATCCCACGCACCCCCTCACACCGGCCCCTTCCCACTCTGAAAAAAAGGTGGATAAAAGAATGCCCTTTTCTAACACTAAGGCAACTTGGAGCATCTTCGAAATTAGATCGTTTGGTGGAATTGGATGAACGTCTAAATCTCAGGAGACTTGTGAGAGCTAGTTGTATATGATCTCTCACACTAGATATCCTAAATTGTCACAATTTTATAATACTGCAACTCAAAGCAATAGTGTGCACTAATGGCACACCGCATGCACACATTGCACTTGCGGGCCAATCACACACACAATCTCTCTCTTTTCAGGGAGCCCAGCCAACAGCGAGTTGCAGTAATCCAGACGGGAGATGACAAGTGCCTGGATTAGGACCTGCGCCGCTTCCTGTGTGAGGCAGGGTCGTACTCTGCGTACTTTACGGACACCATTCTATAGTTATTGACATTAGAGGAGTTGACTGTTGGTTTCCTGAAGAGGTGAGGGACTCGGGCCCTTTTGAAGTCTGAGGGGACACAGCCAGGGTCAGGGAGGAGTTGATGAGGGAAGTGAGGAATGGGAGAAGGTCTCCAGAGATGGTCTGGAGAACAGAGGAGGGGATGGGGTTGAGCAAGTGGGTGGTCGGACCTCACTAGTCACAGGATTTCATATGGAGAGGCAAAAAACAGGTCAAGGTGTAGGGAAGTTCTCTGTCAGTGGGACTACTGTACTCAAAATGCTGAGTGAATGAGAACCGGATGTCGTGAACCTTTTAAAAGTGGTTAACAAAGTCGTCCGAAGAGAGGGAGGAGGGAGGGGAGGGGTGGAGGATTAAAGGCATCCGCATTTATCCCAGACGGAAGAGTTCGGAAGAGATCGTGCATGTATTTGAAGACATTTTGTGGCGTTTTTTCGTCTGTTTTTTAATCTGTTTGGTACACACATATTTTCTCGAGGAATGCCAAATTCAGAAGCCAAATTCTACACACCTTCGCCAGTGATTGGTCAACAGCAGGGATTCTTAAATAAAGTATTTGTTGTCATTTAACGACAGATTACTTGTTTTCATGCACATTTTTTCATTGAGAAATACTCCACCAAACATCCTAGGTTTTTTTCTCTTTTATAAAGGGAGTATGCGAGCGACACTGCATGCTGATGCCTTAAGGAGGGAGGAGAAGGTGGAAAAGAGTTTCCTAGGGTTATAGGCAGAAGTGTGAAATGTACAATGATAGAAAGTGGCTTTAGCAGTGGATGCAGAGGAAGAGAAGGTAGAGAAGAGGGAGTGGAAGGATGATAGGTCCTCCAGAAGTTTAGTTTTTCTCAATTTTTGCTCAGCTGCCCGCAGACCTGTTTTGTAAGCTCGCAATGGGTCACTCAGCCACGGAGCAGGAGGGGAGGGCCGAGCCGGCCAGGAGGAAAGTGGACAGTGCGAATCATAGGATACGGAAAGGGAGGTGAGTAGGATTGAGGAGGCAGATTCAGGACACGGGATGAAGAACGATTCAGGGGGGGGTTGCAGTGAGATNAGATAGTTTTTGAAGCTTCATGGGGAAGCTGGTTCCAACATTAGGTTGCCAGGACAGAGAAGACCTTGTACTGGGCTTAGCAGGAGCTGTCTTCCCGTAGGGGTGGGAGGACCAAGAGACCAGCGGTGGCAGAACGGAGTGCTCGGGTTGGGGTGTAAGGTTTGAGCATAGCCTGAATGTAGGGATGCATAGTTCCTCTTGCTGCTCCGTAGGCAAGTACCATGGTCTTGTAATGGATGCGAGCTTTCACTGGAAGCAGATGAGCGGAGTGACATTGGAGAAGGTTGAATAACACAAACGGGGAGCCCAGCCAACAGTGAATTGCAGAAGTCCAAACAGGAGATGACAAGTGCCTGGATTAGGACCTGTGCGCTCCTGTGTAAGGTAGGGTCGCACTCTACGGATGTTGTAGAGCAGGAACCTGCAGGAGTAGGTCACCGCTTTGATGTTTGCAGAGAACGACAGGGTGTTGTCCAGGCATGCAGAGATGCATGTCGCCACCTGGGTGTCAGAAGGGGAGAGACTTTGTGAGGATATGACGTAGCCGAGTGACTTGGTGTAAAGAGAGAAGAGGGCCTAGAACCGAGCCCTGGGAGACACCGATCGTGAGAGTACGTGGTGCAGACACAGGTCCTCTCCACATGACCTGGTGGGAGYGGCCTGCCAGAGGATGCAATCCAAGAGTGTGTAAAGCCTGAGATGCCCAGCCCTGAGAGGGTGGAGAGGAGGATCTGATGGTTTACGGTGTCGAAGGCAGCGGATAGATCTAGGAGGATGAAAACAGAGGAGAGAGATTTAGCTTTGGCAGCCTCCATGACACAGAGAAAAGCAGTCTCGGATGACTGACCCGTCTTGGGTGGGAATCATAGGATACGGAAAGGGAGGTGAGTAGGATTGAGGAGGCAGATTCAGGACACGGGATGAAGAACGATTCAGGGGGGGGTTGCAGTGAGATTGGTAGGTGAACAGCCTCTAGCAAAGATGAGGTCAAGCGTATTGCCTGCCTTGTGAGTGGGAAGTGACTGGGAAAGGTTGAGGTCAAAAGAGGCAAGGAGGGGAAAGTGAGAGTTATTAATTGAAGGCAGACATCGGGATGTTGACAATAACCTTGCAAAACCCAAGCCTACTTGATGTTAAGTTAATAGCGCTCACTGTTGCCCCCATCGGACAGTTTTGAAGGCATTTCCCGATGTCCTCAAGACATGGTTAGACGTCCAATTTTGAACTCACTCTTGAGCGATCTGCCTGTATATAGGGCTATAACTGGTTTGATGTTGATCCCAACCTCCCCAGTAGAGTGCTAGTACAGTATCTCCCGTTAACACATTTACCTTCTCAGGAGGGAAAAAATCACTCTAACTGGTGCCAATATAAGTAGGGATTGATTGAAACTCAATGTTAAATTCAAATTTCCCTACCATTATATCTAAGCCAATATGACAACAATGTCGATGAAACTTTGCAAATCAACTTGATTGGAGGTACAGAACACATACCCCCCACCTCTCCTCGTGAGCCRTCCAGAACCACATACCGTATTTTGAACAGGGTTGTTAGTATTTAGGAAAACATTTCATTTCTTGCCCTGRCCTAGCTCGATATTTAGGTGTCGGGTAAGAAAGAGACTACAGCATTCATAAAGTGACCATTAGACTTGCCACCTTTCGTATTGAATAAGTTTGTAGGGGCAATTGTTTTGAAAAAATGTGTATGTTTTCTCTCTCACGTGCCAATAGAGATCCAACGATGTGCTACCTTTTTGTAACATTTCTGACAATGCTAATATATTTTCAGCTGAATCTCAGAGTTCTAAAACTGGGACCAGCAWCTTGTTTGCTGTGCAATAGCAGCAGCTAGCTAGTAGCAGGCTAGCAGCTACCTAGCTAACACCAGTCAGATGAGAGGCAAGCTACAAKCGAAGGAAGCTAGGTAGCTAGCTAGGTATATTTTKCTATGGAAGGTTTTCATATGGCTGATCATCTGTGTAAACTAAATCRGAGCACAAACAAATAAGCTAGGAAACGTCCTTGGCTGATATTATAGCCAGTTAGCTAGMCAACTAGCCACTGCTACAAGCAGACGAGACTGTAACATAGCTGTTTAGATTGTAGACCACACCTCAATGTTGACAATATATCCTAGCTAGYTACAATCTTCCTTAAAAATGTGGGAAACTGCCACCCTGCTAACTTATAATACATGCAATGGGCATTGCTCCTTTAGCTACTCTGGCATGATACAGTCAAGCTGGCTAGCTAGCTACGTGTGCAGACAGATTTTAGTTTTAGCACAAACAACTGTTAGCTAGCCTAAATTTCCTCAACCAAGACCAGACTCTAACAAAACAAACTCTATATGATAAAATGAATTGTCATTCTATGTTGAATCTAAACCTGGCCAATGCACATACAAGTAGTATTTAAAAAAATGTATCCCAGGCCTCCATCTCGCAGGAGGCCTTTTGCCTTTAGGTAGGCCGTCATTGTAAATAAGAATTTGTTCTTAACTGACTTGCCTAGTTAAATAAAGGTTAAATAAAATGTTGCATTGCAGTGAGAGTAAACATGCTAGCTAGCTAGCAAATTAGATAGATGAATACACGTGACAAATTCCCTCCYTTATGTATCATTAATTCAGTACACTCTGTCCTCTGTCAATACCATTTTCTTCATGCCATTTTAATCCAAATTTGCGCTRACTGATCAACAGTGTCAAGTTATTTTTCAGTGAGTTGCGACAAACCTGAACCCATTAAGCAAAATGACGTTTAAAATACCTATTTTCCAGASGTTGAAGTTAGGTTCATTTTTGGTTCTGAATTAAACGTGAAAAGACATCTTTTCAGGAAGTTTGAAATATGTATTTTCCGGGCATTGAAAATACTTTTATTTACAGACGTTGAAATCAGGTTCATTTTCGGTTCTGAAGGAATTTTGAAAATACTTTCTCAACTTTTTTTTACTGTAATGTACTGCACTCTGCTGTGCTTTACTGCAGTGGTTCTCAACCGTCTCCTTGGGGAAACCCAGACGTTTCACAATTTTGTTGTAGCTCTAAACTACCAATTTTGTTAAACCAGGTGTATGTCGCGTGTCCCTACTTCACAGTTGAGGCATTTGAATGTAAATATTTTTTATTTTATTAAAATGCGTTTTTGGACATGTGAACTTCAATGAGTCTTAGTAACAAACTTGTATGCCATGTGTAAATACGAATAAAATTGTTAAATTACAAACCTAGTTGGTTTAGTCACGGAAAAAGGARGGAACCTTCACACTAGCTATGATTGGCTGAGATAATGGTTGGACTGGACATGTCGAGAGAAGAGTTCAGATTGGTCTGCCATGTAGCTCGCTTCTGTCTATAACAGGAGCTGCGCAATACGTGTAGGTAATCCTTTTCTAACGTGTTTTTTTTAAGATACCACGAAGAACTGTAAAAGTGTTGCTCTCCACTTTCTGGAGACTGAGTTTTGAAATCAGTGGAATGCCCGGAGGCAGAGTATGATAGCTAAAGCGATGGAGAGAATTCTGCTGTTTGATTCCAAATATGTGGAGGGAGTCAAAAAGAAAACAAATTGAAGGCTATTGTATAAAACATCTGCCTCCCGATTACATCTTCAAACTAAGTGCAACAATGACATCCATGACAGAAGGAGAAGTGTTCATCCATGTGTACGGGTAAGAGAGTCTAGCTAGCTACATTTTMAGATATTATACATTTTTAGTTTTGTTAGAAAGTTGTTTTCATTGCAAGCTAAAGCGTACCATTAGCTAGCTAGCTAACGTTAGCTGGCTGACTTGCTAGCTAACGTTACGTGTGTGATCTGTGTAGTAATATTATTCATATCTCAGAGTCATTTAAATTGATACTTATAGCATAATGTTAGCTAGCCAGCTAGCATTGAACCTAGTTGGTTAATTTTAGCTACCAGCAGATTCATGCAGGGTAGTAACGTTATGAGTTGGGATTTTGGTTCATTGTTTAGCTAGCTAGCTATGTCTAAACAAAAGACTCCACTATGCAAGTATCCATTTTACTGTGTGGTATACACCTTCTGTATCATGTGCATGTGACAAATAAACTTAGATTTTATTTGATATAGTGTGTGTTTACCAGACACTAATGTGACGAACAACATGACCTGCACCAAAGTCAAATTAGGATATAACGTTAGACCAACGAGACAGTGTCCAATATGTAAAATTCTCTGGTAGAATGCCCTGCTTTTTTTCGTCACACTCACAACCGTAAGCTATTTTCTGTAATTAGCTAACCATTAACTTGTAAATAATGATCTTGTTCTGAGTTTATTTTACTGTAATAATGAATCCAAATTAGCTAAAGTTGAGATGCTGTCAGCTATATGATATAGTCATTATTTGAACTGGCTAGCCAGCTAACTTAATGTCAGTTGGCTAGCTAACAAGCTAACAAGCTAACAAGCTATAAAATAACCAAAACATTGGTTAGAAAGTTGCTTTTAGTTGCCTGGTTTGCTAGATTTACATATGCAGAAAATTATTTTAAACGGATGGGGTTTATTGGWGTTAAAATACACCAGTTTATGGTATTTGGACCATCAGGCTGCTGATGTCATGCAGAATGTCRTTTTTGTGTTCATACTTTTTCATAACGACAATAACAACAAGTTTGATGTTGGACGACAATAGAATGTTCATGATGTCATTGCAACAACTATCTACAGACATGACAATAGATATAGTATAATCCTGCCTTTAGTCTTGAAATCTTTGGTTGTTTAGTACACTACCGTACTCACTCTATTTAGCACATGGCCTCACATGTGAATCCTTAAAGAGATGGGTGGGGCTAAGGCATATGAGGGTGTGAATGATGCTGAATGGGTGTAGACAAAGAAGAGCTCTTACAGGCCTGGGCAACTCCAGTCCTCGAGGTGGCTGGTGTCACACTTTTTCCCAAGCCCCAGCTAACAAGTATTTCGCTACACTCGCAATAACATCTGCTAACCATGTGTATGTGATGAATAAAATKTGATTTGATTTGAACACACCTGACTTCAATAATCAACTAATCATGATCTTCAGTTAAAAATGCAATTAGTTTAAATCAGGTGTGTTTGCTAGGGATGGGGGGAAAGTGTGACATCAATCAGGCCCCCGAGGACTGGGATTGCCCAGGCCTGCGTCTAATAGGTGTACCAAAATATTCAAGGACCATTTTATGAAAAGTGGGGTTACAAGTAAATCAACTTTCAAAGCAGAATTACTTTCCTATTGTTCCTCAACAGTAATGTATGATACACCATTTTCTASCTCTGGAATAGACCAATTAAACATTGTTGGATTCTCGCTTGAAATATACTTATTCATGTTACCATACTACAACTTACTGACTACTTTACATGTATAATGAATGTCTCTGCTTGGGTCAATGAGAACTAGGTGTATGGAAAGTCACTGAGTGAGAAAGGGGGAGTCCCGAAAGTTAACATTCTGTCAGTAATGTTTTTTAAATTTAACTAGGTAAGTCAGTTAAGAACAAATTCTTATTTACATTGACAGCCTACCCTTGTCAGAGTCCTTAAAGAACAGTGGGTTGGAGTCAGGCGCAGCGAGCAGAGGGTTCGAAATAAATGTATATTTATTCCCGGGAAAAACGGTCACGCCATAAACACAAGGCGCATAAACTGACCGGCCCATACAGGACCCAAAATAACCRGGAAAACAAAATACCATTGAACATCCACAAACTAACAGAATAACAATCCCGCACAAACCTAGGCGGGCCTAACAGGCTTAAATAGACAAAAATCAAGGAACACAATAAGGAACAGGTGCAACTAATAAGACTAAACTAACAGAAAAGGAAAAAGGGATCGGTGGTAGTAGACCGGCGACGACGACCGCTGAGCACCGCCCGAACAGGAAGGGGAGCCACCTTCGGTGGGAGTCGTGACAACCCTGGCCAAACCCAGACAACGCTGGGCCAATTGTGTGTCGCCCTATGGGACTCCCAATCACGTCCAGTTGTGGTACAGCCTGGAATAAAACCAGGGTCTGTAGTGACGTCTCCAGCACTGAGATGCAGTGCCTTAGACCCCTGTGCCACTCAGGAGCCAATGTTGCTGTTAATAGGAGGGTATAAATACTTGTGCTGGTGGAAACATGACTGTCTTTGCAGCTGTTTGACCCACTCTGTTTATTTAGAACCTAACAACATTATCATCACATCTCAGTCAGATTTAGCTAAAACAATCAGTGGTGTAAAGAACTTAAGTAAAAATACTTTAAAGTACTACTTAAGTAGTTTTTTGGGGGTATCTGTACTTACTTTACTATTTCTACTTTTACCTTTACTTCACTACATAATGTCCTTTTTACTTCATGCATTTTCCCTAACACCCAAATGTACTCATTACATGTTTAATGCTTAGCAGGACAGGAAAATGGTCAGATTCACAAACTTTTAAAGAGAACATCCCTGGTCATCCCTACTGCCTCTAATCTGGCGGACTCACTAAACACAAATGCTTCATTTGTAAATTATGTCTGTGTGTTGGAGTGTGCCCCTGGCTATCCGTGCATTTTTTTTTTTTTAACAAGAAAATTAACCATCTGGTTTGCTTAATATAAGGAATTTGAAGTTATTTATACTTTTACGTTTGAAACTGAAGTATATATTAGCAATTATGTTAACTTTTTTACAAGTAGTATTTTACTGGGTGATTTTCACTTTTACTTTAAGTAATTTTCTACACTGAACAAAATGTAAACACCAGATGTAAAGCGTTGGTCCCATGTTTCGTGAGCTGAAATTTTAAATCCCAGAAATGTTCCATATGCACAAAAAGCTTATTTCTCTCAAATTGTTTGCACACATTTGTTTACATCCCTGTTAGTGAGCGTTTCTCCTTTGGCAAGATAATCCACCCTCCTGACAGGTGTGGCATATCAAGAAGCTGATTAAACATCGTGACCATTACACAGGTGCACCTTGTTCTGCGGACAATAAAATGCTATTTTTAAATGTGCAGTTTTGTCACACAAGACAATGTCTCAAGTTTTGAGGGAGTGTACATTTGGCATGCTGACTGCAGGAATGTCCACCGTAAGCTGCATCCAACGTCGTTTTAGAGAATTTGGCAGTACGTCCAACCGGCCTCACAACCACGTGTAACCACACCAGCCCACGACATCCACATCCRGCTTCCTCACCTGTGTGATCGTCTGAGGGAGGGGAGGGGGGTGCTGAGGAGTATTTCTGTCTGTAATAAGACCCTTTTGTGGGGAAAAACAATTTCTGATTGTMTGTGCCTGGTTCCTCATGGCTGCATCCCTGCCCAGTCATGTTAAATCCATAGATTAGGGCATAATTCATTTATTTCAATTGACTGATTTCCTTATATGAATTGTAACTCAGTAAAATCTTTGAAATTGTTGCATGTTGCGTTTATATTTTTGTTCAGTATATTAAGGTATCTTTACTTTTACTCAAGTATGACAATTGGCTACTTTTCCCACCACTGATAACAATATTGTATAAATGTCGAGTTGTTGGGATATAACTTTTTCATCTGTGCTTTCAAAATCAAATGAAGTCCTTTATAGCTCGTCTGGTCCTCTGTAGCTCAGTTGGTAGAGCATTGYACTTTGCAACACCAGTATAGCGGTTTCGATTCCCAGAACCACCATACCTAAAAATGTATGCATGCATGACTGTAAGTTGCTTTGGATAAAAGCGTCTGCTAAATGGCATACAKTTTTTTTTATGAAACCATACAATTTGTTAGTCTAATTGTAGCTTATCACCTACTATTTTGTTGCAGTATTCAAGAATTGACTTACCCACACTACAGGCCCATTGAGTGGACACTGTTGCTGCTGGCTGAACACTACGGTGGCACAGAGGGCAAATAAGACCATTTTCCTCCTACCCTATCAGGTTCCATGGAAACAGGTTAAAAAGTCAGAAAAGCTGTTTTTGTGTGTCATAGAACTTGTGAGAGGTATGTATCTGGACTAACCGTCTTAGGACAGATATTACTCAAAGTATGTATTTGTCATGACTCATGACACTTGATTATATTAGTCAGTTAGGATATTTAAGTCATATAATCTCCATGACACCATAATTCCAGCAATACAGTATTATATTTGTATTTGTATTTATTATGGATCCCCATTGCATACTCTTCCTGGAGTCCAGGCGCATTAAGGCACATCACAAAATAAACAAAATAAAAATAAAACAGTACATCATATAACATAATTTATCCACTACATATCTATAACACAACATGTATAATTACACCATTAAACAATATTAAAAGTGGATGTGTTTGTAGATTGCATGTGCTAGCATGTGTGAGTATGYGTGTGTGTGTGTGTGTCTGTGTCTCTTCACAGTCCGCATTGTTCCATAGTAGTTTTATCTGGTTTTGTAAACTGTGAAGAGACCACTGGTGGAATGTCTCGTGGGGTATGCATGGGTGTCTGAGCTCTGTGCTAGTCGTTTGAACAGACAGCTGGGTACCTTCAACATGTCAATACATCTCACAAAGACGAGTAGGTGATGCAGTCAATCTCTCCTCTACTTTGAGCCAGGAGAGATTGATATGCATGTCATTGATGTTAACTCTCTGTGTACATTTAAGGGCCAGCCGTGCTGCTCTGTTCTGGGCTAACTGCAGTTTACTTGTCTGCCTCTTCATTAACTTGATATGAAATATATTTTGCCTGAATGGATATTTAGAAAATGGCTAATATGAATTGGTCTAGTCAAGAAATATATATGACTTGCCTAGTTAAATAAAGGTTAAATACAATTCAAATWAAATATTGGCAGTGCTAAAACAAAACAATCAGCCCTGTTTCTTATGTAGTATTCAGATGTATTACATCATCCCTTTATGTCTGTGCGGTTAATAAACATCTGATTTATTTCATAACCGTCAAAACTCAAATTGCCCTCATTCTAACAAAACGTTCATCAATTCATCTTCTTTCAGCAGTTGTGGGCAACGCAAACACCAAAAAACTCCTGAGAGATTCCAAGACAGAAAATCATAATTTTCTCAATAGCGATATGTAACTTATTTAGCATTTTAGCCTCTCTGAGACTCTCTGTTCTGTTGAGTCTCAACTTCGCAAATGCTGACAGACTTTTTTTTTTCTCTCTAAAAACCAGAGAAGAAAAGTATCTTAATATGTAAGTCGGAATCCTTAGCAGTGAACCAAAGAGCTATGCCTTCTTCGCTTCAGTATTCTCCTTTCCGACWTGCTTTTGTACCATCGTGCCATTTAGTGGGAGACGTGGCGTTGACGGGAATATGGGATGTTGTGGGATGCCAGGGTCTGTTCTCTGACAGCTTGTGGTTCTTGTCTCTCCCAGGCCTTGTCCCGAAATGTCTCAGGCTGTGGTAAGTGCTCCTAAAGATCCTCTAAATGAAATGAGCAGAAGGAGGACTGGGTCTGAACACACAGCGAGTTCAACGTGTAACCATTTGGGTTATTTATTAGGTTTGATTATGCCATCATGTAGTCAAAATCAATGACAGATACAGCGACATAAGTGGATGTGACTGAAAAAATATAGGGCTATGTCCAACTGTCATGTATGACTTGTAGGACATGTTGTCTGATGTGACAGATTGATATTACGTATAAGTCAAGACATTTTACAGTGTGTGACTGACTTTTGGTCTAATGTTGAAATGCACATTGTTTATTGAAAAAAAGACTGAATAATATGCCAAAAAATACCAGCTTGGGGCATATTTCAACTTCAATGTCATTGATTCGCTACATTTCCACTTCGTTATCACAATATAATCAGCATTATTCGACTACTTTGCACATAAAAGTAAAAACGAAATACAATGCACTCCAGATGGTTAACAAACAAACATTTTATTTTAGTGTCATATTGAAATTTATGGCCTATACCACCTATCCTCTGTCCTGAGATGCTCAGTTTCCCAAACCTTGACCCAAACCTTGATCTGCTCCCATCTGCATAGCACAGTGCCCTTGAGTGAGTGAGTCCCTGTTATTTGTCACTGGAAGACTATTTTTCTCTGTTGGAAAAAGTACCACAGGGCCCTAGAGGATTACAGCTCTAAAAGCTGTTGTCTGTGCGAGCCAGAAAGGAGAACATTTAGGCCGAGAGAGAGAGAGAGAGAGAGAGAGTATAAAGTAGATGTTAGTGGAAACATGTTTCCAAGCATGACTCTGACAGAACAAGCGGTATAATCTGAAGGGAAATGCTGGATTTAACAATGATCATATTTGTTCTATTGCCGATGCAGTCCTGGACTTGTATTTCCCGAAGGAGTTTTGACTGTGAGGTTTAAATGCATTCTAAGGATCATAAAGCAAATTCTGTGATTAAGTGCTGTATCGGCCTGGTACAGCTGCTTGCTTAAGACACAGTTATTACATTATTACAGTATTTTATTCTTTGTTGGGGAAGAACACTGTAAAAGTCAGGCACCAATAAACAGAAAAAATAGTATATAGGTACATACAGTAGTTGAGAAATGATCTTTTGTTGAACAGCGCCACTGCACACAACTCAGTCTTCCCTCCTTTTTTATTGTTTTATTMTTTTATTTAACCTTATTTAACCAGGTAGGCCAGTTGAGAACAAGTTCTCATTTGCAACTGCGACCTGGCAAAGATAAAGCATAGCAAATTGACACATACAACAACACAGAGTTACACACAGAATARACAAAACATACAGTCAATAATACAGTTGAAAAATAAGTCTATATACAATGTGAGCAAATGAGGTGAGATAAGGGAGGTAAAGGCAAAAAAAGGCCATGGTGGCGAGGTAAATACAATATAGCAAGTAAAACACTGGAATGGTAGATTTGCAGTGGAAGAATGTGCAAAGTAGAAATAKAAATAATGGGGTGCAAAGGGGCAAAATAAATAAATAAATACAGTAGGGGAAGAGGTAGTTGTTTGGGCTAAAGTATAGATGGGCTATGTACAGGTGCAGTGATCTGTGAGCTGCTCTGACAGCTGGTGCTTAAAGCTAGTGAGGGAGATAAGTTATTCCAGCTTCAGAGATTTTTGCAGTCCGTTCCAGTCATTAGCAGCAGAGAACTGGAAGGAAAGACAACCAAAGGAGGAATTGGCTTTGGGGGTGACCAGTGAGATATACCTGCTGGAGCGCATGCTACTAGTGGGTGCTGCTATGGTGACCAGTGAGCTGAGATAAGGCGAGGCTTTACCTAGCAGAGACTTGTAGATAACCTGTAGCCAGTGGGTTTGGCGACGAGTATGAAGCGAGGGCCAACCAACGAGAGCGTACAGGTCGCAATGGTGGGTAGTRTATGGGGCTTTGGTGACAAAGTGGATGGCACTGTGATAGACTGCATCCAGTTTGTTGAGTAGAGTGTTGGAGGCTATTTTATAGATGACATCACCGAAGTCGAGGATCGGTAGGATGGTCAGTTTTACGAGGGTATGTTTGGCAGCATGAAGGATGCTTTGTTGCGATATAGGAAGACGATTCTAGATTTAATTTTGGATTGGAGATACTTAATGTGAGTCTGGAAGGAGAGTTTACAGTCTAAAAAGACACCTAGGTATTTGTAGTTGTCCACGTATTCTAAGTCAGAGCCGTCCAGAGTAGTGATGCTGGACGGGCSAGCAGGTGCSGGCAGTGATCGGTTGAATAGCATGCATTTAGTTTTTCTTGCGTTTAAGAACAGTTGGAGGCCACGGAAGGAGAGTTGTATTGCATTGAAGCTCGTCTGGAGGTTAGTTAACACAGTGTCCAAAGAGGGGCCAGAAGTATACAGAACGGTGTCGTCTGCGTAGAGGTGGATCAGAGAATCACYAGCAGCCAGGYGAGGCAATCATTTGAGAAACCAAGGCTGTCGAGTCTGCCAATAAGAATGTGGTGTTTGACAGAGTCGAAAGCCTTGGCCAGGTCGATGAATAGCGGAGAAGGTACGGTGGGATTCAAAATGGTCGGTAATCTGTTTGTTAGCTTGGCTTTCGAAGACCTTAGAAAGACAGGGTAGGATAGATATAGGTCTGTAGCAGTTTGGGTYGATAGTGTCACCCCCTTTGAAGAGGGGGATGACCGCGGCAGCTTTCCAGYMTTTGGGAATCTCAGACGATACGAAAGAGAGGTTGAACAGGCTAGTAATAGGGGTTGCAACAATTTCGGCAGATCATTTTAGAAAGAGAGGGTCCAGATTGTCTAGCCTGGCTGATTTGTAGGGGTCCAGATTTTACAGCTCTTTCAGAACATCAGCTATCTGGATTTGGGTGAAGGAGAAACGGTGGGGGCTTTGGCGGGATGCTGTGGAGGGTGCCGGGCAGTTGACCGGGGTAGGGGTACAGTACCTTGTACAGTACTATGTTGCTAAACCACTACCACCCGCCACCCTTCACCACAAAGACTTTGCCTAACGATGTTAACACTAATTTACACACCAGGGTTCATTTAAATCCAACCAGAAGAGAGGCTTTATTTCTAGAGACACTTCATTGTGTGTTCTCCCCCCTTGTAATGGCTTCCAAATGGCCTGAGTATGATTTTCACATCAATTTATTGTATATAAACAAGCGGCCGCTTAAACCAAGCATAAAACCCCCTATTGTTAAGGCTTCCCCCTATCGTTAAAACTCCCTGCTACATCAGACATAGGAGGGAGAAATGAAACTGATGGAACTGCCAGGGAGGAAATGGAAGGGTTAATTGTAGGCATGCCATTGGCTCGTTGATCCAACCAGAGAACAAATAAGGGTCACTGTGTGTGTGTGTGTGTGTGTGTGTGTGTGTGTGTGTGTGTGTGTGTGTGTGTGTGTGTGTGTGTGGTGTGGTGTCGTGTGTGTGTGTGTGTGTGTGTGTGTGTGTGTGTGTGTGTGTGTGTGTGGTAGGGGATAAGAGCAATGGCCTGCTAGGAGCGTCACGAAACACATATTACTTAACAGCTGATAAAAGTCCCGAACATATTTACTGAATAGCCAGGAACGTATCTGAAAACCATGCCAATATATATAGTTAGACTTTCAACACAGGTACACTGAGATCACTATGGACCCTCCACACTGTCGATAGCCACACTCTTTACAGTAAAAAGCTGAAGAACATATGCACATCCAGCTGTGCTTAATGCAAACTCATGGAAAACAGAAAGGAAAACGCCCCACACTGCTGCTCACGTTTCGAAATGTTGTTGTTAATTAATATCACCTGGGAGCATGAGCAACACTGAGCGGTGTTTTCCTTTCTGTTTTCCACAATCTTTACAGTAACATCACTCCTTCTCATTATTCAACCTGTCAGTCTGTAGACTACATTGTGTGGACAACAAAGTTCCTTCTGATTTTATTAACTCTCTAAATGTGCCAATGTACTACATCTTTGCTACATCGTGGACAATAAAGTTTTCAAATTCAAACTCTCCACACACCCAAAATACTGCACAACCGGTTGGTCGGTTAAGAGGGTTAAAAAGCAGCTTGGGGATCCACCCCTTTTCTCCTGCTCTCTGGCCTGAAGGCTCTCTGTGGTTTCATGCCGTGCCAAGGATTCACACCAGCAATTTGGCCTGTCAGTATGGCCGTGAATCAACCCTGAAAAGGGATCATTAGTCTGAGGGATTTATTGGAGACACACAAGCCACATTTTCATACTCAAGAGGAATGGAAGAAGCCGGAGGGCGAAGTGTGGGGGGGGGGTAATAGGGGGCAAAGAACTAGGAAAGGGGGTGAGCGGAGGGGGGTTCACTGCTTAATAGTTGATCCAAGTCTTAGGTTGACATCGTTGTAGTTGATTATTTCCTACCAAAGACTTCTATTCAATCAAAAGGGAGTTTTGGGGGATAATGTTTAACAACATTCTTGTTATTTGCCCTTTTTTTATTCAGGTAAGTCAGTTAACAATGACGGCCAAGTTATGCAGAGAGAATGCACAGATTCTCGTTTTGATTTTCTGTTATCAATAAAATAAAGTTTTACTTCCATCACAGCGTGAGAAGAATGAGCTCTTACTGTCCATTAGCCCTATAGAGCTCTTACTGTACATTAGCCCTATAGAGCTCTTACTGTACATTAGCCCTATAGAGCTCTTACTGTACATTAGCCCTATAG
>NC_036851.1:47982301-48006233 GCF_002910315.2 Salvelinus sp. IW2-2015 | reverse complement strand
CTCTTACTGTATATTAGCCCTATAGAGCTCTTACTGTACATTAGCCCTATAGAGCTCTTACCGTACATTAGCCCTATAGAAACTCCCTTTAAAGTTTGTCAAACTTTTATTAGGCTCACATAGCAGTCAAAACAAACTAAAATCCATGGCACGTTTAGACAACAAAATGAAATAAAATTGTCTCTGTGATCTTGAATAGTTAAAGGGACTATGCTATGCTATGGATGCACTGTTCCGTTCTAGACTTACTGTAGGTAGTGTTAGTTGGTTTTGACTGTGGGTGTTCCTGCCCGTTACTGTGTTTTAGTCAGGGGGTAGCTATAGTATCTGAATGGAGAGGTAGCCAGGGGTTCCCAAACTTTTTCATTCGGGGCCCCCCTTCCAGTGTTGGGTAACATCCCACACCCCCCCTGCACGCACGCACACATGCCACATCTTTTTCTATGGGCACAAACACTGTTCACTGACCCAGAGTTGGAGAACCACTGAACTAAGCCATAAGGTAAGAGCATGCTACTCTTAGTTGGTCTTGTAAATGAAGGGAGGAACTAGCCAGGCAGCCTATGATTTTGGGTGTCGAAACAATGAGTTAGTACGGGCATATGGTTGCGTCATGCTTGTCGAGACTGGCTGTAAGAGGCAAGGTGAGATTGAAAGTGACACAGCAGCTGTGTTTCGGAGACAGCGAAGACAGCCGTGAAGACAATTGAAGTACAACAAAGTCTGCACCCCAAAATTCACCCCTCGTCCATATGGACCCTGGTCAAAAGTAGTACACAATATAGGGAATTGGGTGCATTTGGGACAGATGTGAGGAAGCTCTAAATTGTCAGGTATTCGCACCAGACTGGCAACGGTTTGCTGTATAATCGTCCTCCGTCATTATGAATAGTCCTCTGTGGCTGTGGGAACATGTCTGGCCTAGTGTATGATGACAAACTGAACTTAAACAGGAAGGAAAGTAACGCAAAGACATGTAATACTGTAAATGTGGACATATTTTTTATGGATCTACGAAACACCAATACAACTCTCTTCTCCACAATCCACAAACACACACATCTCTTTTCACAGCTGTGATGGAACTATAATCGATAATCACTGATATAATTGTTGACAGTTCAAGTTTTACTATGCAACATACATGCAAATCTGTCCCCCATCTCTACCCGCATCTCTCCTTCACCCTCTCTCCCAAACACACCCACACGTAAACACACCTCTGTGTAAGATATTAGAGATGAGAGTGACAGCCTCCCACCCAAGAACTAGTCTGAGCAGCGCCTGAACGCCACTTAAAGACTCCTTATTAGGGCGGCATGTTAATGAGTTGCGTTCAATGGCGTAATTCTCAAGTGTCCAAGTGCCTGGATAATTGTGCCCCAATTACCTGTCAACACTGACAGCATGAGTACAGAACATCCAGGTCTCACACATTTAATTAACCCAGATCCCAAGATAGGTTTGTTGGTTGGCATTTTTGGGAGAGCGTTCACAATTGCTTGAAGTTGAAACACATCCTTCAACATATAGTTTCAGAAGAAATCTTTCTTGTTTTCTAAATGTTGCAGAGAATGGAGACAGATGGGTAAAAGCTTGAAGGGTTATGCAGGTTTGAGGTGTATAGAAATGTGGAGGATGAGCTTCAAAGCTCTAGGAGTTAGTATCACGTGTGTTCTAGGAGTTAGTATCACGTGCCGGAGCTTAGTACTCACGTCGTGTTCCTAAGAATTAGTATCAACGTATCGTTCTAGGAGTTAGTATCACGTGTGTTTCTCGAATTAGTATCAACGTGTGTTCAGCGAAGTTAGTTATCACGTGTGTTCTAGGAGTTCAGTATGCCACGTGTGGTTCTAGGAGTTACGTATTAGTGTGTTCTAGGAATTAGTATCACGTTGTTCTAGGAGTTAGTAATCACGTGTGTTCTAGGAGTTAGTATCATGCATGTGTTTTCTAGGAGTTAGTATCACGTGTGTTCTAGGAATTAGTTCATACTGTGTTCTAGGAGTTAGCTATCACATGTGTTCTAGGAGTTAGTATCACGTGTGTCTAGGAATTAGTATCTATGTGTGTTCTAGGAGTTAGTATCACGTGTGTTCTAGGATTAGTATCACGTGTGTTTCTAGGAGTTAGTATCACATGTGTTCTAGGCAGTTAGTTATCACGTGTGTTCATAGGAGTTAGTATCAACATGTGTTCTAGGAGTTAGTATCCGTGTGTTCTATGGAATTAGTATACCGGTCAAGTGTGTTCTAGGAGTTAGTATCACGTGTGTTCTAGAGTTTATAATGTGTGTTCTAGGAGTTAGTAATCACATGTGTTCTAAGAATTAGTATCACGTGTGGTTCTAGGAGTTAGTATCACGTGTGTTCTAGGAGTTAGTATCACGTGTGTTCTAGGAGTTAGTATCACGTGTGTTTCTAGGAATTAGTATCACGTGTGTTCTAGGAGTTAGTATCACGTGTGTTCTAGGAGTTAGTATCACTGTCTACTAGGAGTTTAGTATCGTGTGTTCTAGGAGTTAGTATCACTGTGTTCTAGGAGTTAGTATCACGTGTGTTATAGGAATTAGTATCACATGTGTTCTAGGAGTTAGTATCACGTTGTTCTAGGAGTTAGTATCACATGTGTTCTAGGAGTTAGTATCACGTGTGTTCTAGGAATTAGTATCACGTGTGTTCTAGCAGTTAGTATCACGTGTGTTCTAGGAGTTAGTATCACATGTGTTCTAGGAGTTAGTATCACGTGTGTTATAGAATTAGTATCACATGTGTTCTAGGAGTTAGTATAACGTTGTTTCTGGAGTTAGTATCACGTGTGGAGTTAGTATCACGTGTGTTCTAGGAATTAGTATCACGTGTGTTCTAGCAGTTAGTATCACGTGTGTTCTAGGAGTTAGTATCACATGTGTTCTAGGAGTTAGTATCACGTGTGTTCTAAAGCGAATTAGTATCACGTGTGTTCTAGGAGTTAGTATCACGTGTGTTCTAGGAGTTAGTATCACGTGTGTTCTAGGATTAGTATCGTGTGTTTAGGAGTTAGTATCACGTGTGTTCTAGGAATTAGTATCACATGTGTTCTAGGAATAGTATCACGTGTGTTCTAGGAGTTAGTATCACGTGTGTTCTAGGAGTTAGTATCACATGTGTTCTAGGAGTTAGTATCACGTGTGTTCTAGGAATTAGTATCACGTGTTTTCTAGCAGTTAGTATCACGTGTGTTCTAGAGTTAGTATCACATGTGTTCTAGGAGTTAGTAGTATCACGTGTGTTCTAGGAATTAGTATCACGTGTGTTCTAGGAGTTAGTATCACGTTTGTTCTAGGAGTTAGTTCACGTGTGTTCTAGGAGTTAGTATCACGTGTGTTCTAGGAATTAGTATCACGTGTGTTCTAGGAGTTAGTATCACGTGTGTTCTAGGAGTTAGTATCACGTGTGTTCTAGGAGTTAGTATCACGTGTTGTTCTAGGAGTTAGTATCACGTGTGTTCTAGGAGTTAGTATCACGTGTGTTCTAGAATTAGTATCACGTGTGTTCTAGGGTTAGTATCACGTGTGTTCTAGGAGTTAGTATCACGTGTGTTCTAGGAATTAGTATCACGTGTGTTCTAGAAGTTAGTATACGGTGTGTTCTAGGATTAGTATCATGTCTGTTCTAGATGTTAGTATCACGTGTGTTTCTAGGAGTTAGTATCAGCGTGTGTTTTCTAGGATTAGTATCACGTTTGCTCTAGGAGTTAGTATCACGTGTGTTCTAGGAATTAGTATCACGTGTGTTCTAGAGTTAGTATCTCGTGTGTTTAGAGTTAGTATCAGTGTGTTCTAGAAGTTAGTATCACGTGTGTTCTAGGAGTTAGTATCACGTGGTTTTCTAGGAGTTAGTATCCCTGTGGGTTCTAGAGTTAGGTATCACGTGTGTTCTAGGAATTAGTATCATGTGTGTTCTAGAAGTTAGTATCACGTGTGTTCTAGGAGTTAGTATCACGTGTGTTCTAGAAGTTAGTATCACGTGTGTTCTAGGAGTTAGTATCAGTGTGTTCTAGAAGTTAGTATCACATGTGTTCTAGGAGTTTAGTATCACGTGTGTTTCTGTTAGATGCCTACCTACTCATGTAACACTACTATGGATGTTCATTATTAGACTAACATAGCTGGACTCCACTCCTGGTCATACAATCTATCTGTAATTGGATCTACACCGAACAAAAATGTAAACACAACATGCCACAATTTCAAAGATGCTACTGAGTTTCAGCTCCTAGAAGGAAATCAGTAAGTGAAATACATTCATTAGGTCCTAATCTATGGAGTTTACATGACTGGTAATGCAGATTTGCATCTGTTGGTCAAAGGACGCATGGATCAGAAAACCAGTCAGTATCTGGTGTGACCACCATTTGCCTCATGCAACGTGGCACATCTCCTTTGCATAGTGTTGATCAAATTGTTSATTTTGRCCTGTGGAATGTTGTCCCTCTCCTCTTCAATGGCTGTGCGAAGTTGCTGGATATTGGCAGGAACTGGAACACKCTGTCGTACACGTCGATCCAKAACATCCCAAACATGCTCAATGGGTGTCKTGTCCGGTGAGTATCCAGGCCATGAAAGAACTGGGACATTTTCATCATTCATGAATTGTGTACAGATCCGTGTGACATGGGGCTGTGCAATATCATGCTGAAACATGAGGTGATGGCGGTGGATGAATGGCACGACAATGGGCTTCCAGATCTCTGCATCTGAATTCCMGATCTCTGCAATTTGAATGCATCTCTGTGCATTCAAATTGCCATAAACAAAATGTAATTGGGTTCATTGTCCATAGCTTATGCCTGCCCATACCATAACACCACCGCCACCATGGGGCACTCTGTTCACAACGTTGACATCAGCAAACCGCTCMCAAACACAACGCCATACACGTGGTCTGCCATCTGCCCGGTTCAAATKAAATCCGGATTCATTCCGTGAAGAGCACACTTCTCCTGCGAGCCAGTGGCCGTCAAAGGTGAGCATTTGCCCACTGWAGTCGGTTACGACGCCGAACTGCARTTAGGTCAAGACCCTGGTGAGCACGCAGATGAGCTTCCCTGAGACAAAATTTGTGCAGAAACTTCGGTTGTGCAAACCCACAGTTTCATCAGCTGTCCTGGTGGCTCGTCTCAGGTGTAGAAGCCAGATCTGAAGGTCCTGGGTTAGCGTGGTTATGTGTGGTCTGCGGTTGTGAGGCTGGTTGGCCGTACAGCCAAATGTTCTAAAACAACATTGGAGGTGGCTTATGGAAATKAACATAAAATTATCTGCCAACAGCTCTGTTGGACATTCCTGCAGTCAGCATGCCAAATGCAAGCTCCCTCAAAACGTTGAGACATCTGTGGCATTGTGTTGTGCTACAAAACTGCACATTTCACAGTGGCCTTTTATTGTCCCCAGCACATAATGCACCTGTGTAATGATCATGCTCTTTAATTAATCAGCTTCTTGATATGCCACATCTGTCARGTGGATGGATTATCTTGGCAAAGGAGAAATGCTCAATAACAAGAATGTAATCAAGGATGTCCACCAAATTTGAGAGAAATTAGCTATGTATGTAAAATTTCGGGAATCTTTTATTTCAGCTCATGAAACATGAGACCAACACTTTACATGTTGCATTTATATTTTTGTTCAGTATAATATTGACAGGATAGAATGCATTTGATCACTACAATTTGTCCTACTACAATATTATGGTTTCAAATGATAATACTTTACGGCAGGTATTCCGAATTTTCGTGCAAGTCTCTCAATTACATCAARGCATGATTTAGGAGAATATCGTAGTTAGGTGCACAGATCTCAAGTCAAATGCCACCCTACGTTTATCTCTATTGACTTTAATGGGACTGTAACATGTCACGCAGGACTACTTTAAAAGACATAAGCTAATTGTCCCACGCACGTGGAACAAGTATATTTGCATGTGCGAATGAATGAATTGTATTTTCCTATTGAAAATACATATTGAGTTGCCTCAGCCATGTGAGTACAATACAATAGGTGTGCTTTTCCTATTTTGATGCAGGGCTGCTTCCACTTCATCGAATGAGAAGCAATGACAGCAACAAACATATCAGGCTATGGAATAGGGAGGGAATAGACAATATGCCGATGGGGTTTATACAGTGTAGCTACACTATATGTGATTTGTGGAGAGATGGGCCTCCCATCCCACACGGGTCACCCTCCTGTCTGGCTGGATTGGCCTTGCATTAGCAGAGGACTCTAGGGGCCTTCCCTGTTCGCTCTGATTAGCTGGATGTTAGCCTCTGAAGCCCGGAGGTCCCCGAGGGACATAGAGAAAGATCCTGGCCCCACAGTGGAATTAGAGTTTCAGAGAGGGCAGGATTACATCACCCTGGCACTCCATGCTGGGGGGCCAAACTGCTAGCAAGTCTCCCTGACCTGAGAACAACATGAGCATCAACAACAGGCTGCGATTATTTAAAGAACTCCGAGGGCCACGTTGTCTTCAACTCATGGCCTCGTTCCACCCGTTCCACCTGCCTAGGTAATTACAGAAGACTTCCTTTCTCATGGCGATGCTTCTACTCGAGGTGGAAGGTTAATGTTATGAAGTCGGACTCGCTTGCTCCTTCACTTCTTCTCTTCCACGAGTGTCTCTTGGCCATTGGCCCAATAACATGACCAAACGATTCCATTGTTCAATGTGAGTTGGGTCTGTGAGTAGTGATGTGTTGTGGAGATGGAAAAATAGATTTGTTTGGAGCGGCGTATGGTCCCACTCGTAAACAGAGAAACTGGCTATGAAATGTCCAAAGGATAAAAAGAACTGAACAGTGCGGGTAGTGTTTGTTTGTTTGTTTTTTCGGCACGCGAATCAGTTTTGCCCAAATATCAGCGACCACCAGTGAAAACAAACATGTGAGGGGATGAACAAACAAACTGTCACTTTCTCTTTCTTCAAGTCCTGACACAATCACATATTCATACTTCAGGGTTTGTTCAAATTAGAGGCTTTCTGAAATTACCAAATTAGCATAATCCCAGTAATTAAAATCGCTCGTAATTACATTCACAATAACAGTGCCATGCAAATGTCTCTCATCTCTCCCGTGTAATATAGAGTAAACTGTACAGTACTTTTGTAAAGGCAGACTATTTTATTTTACATTTAATTGAATCATTATTGTTGCTTGACCGCTAAGTACACCAGTTGTGTTTTAGATAGATGTATAGTGGATTATGTATTTGTGTGTAAACTCTACAAGAGTACCATAATTATTCAATTGGAACTAACGTACCACAAATTAAAAGTAATGCCATGTTTTTCCCGCCAAACATTTTTTCCCTTATGACATTTCCCCGTCGTTCACTTTTCAACCTTATCACTGTTGTTACAAGAGGAGAAATAGGGCATTAAGAAAAGAAGAGGCATGCCAGTTATTCCTCTTGAAGTGACATTTCGCATTTCACTGCATACCCTGAGGKGCTTCATTTGTAAATTCATCAATGTCAACACTCTGGAGCTCAGACGAAGGCTTTGAATGAAACAGAAGCCAGCTAATCACGTCAACACAGAGATATTTCATTTCTAATTAGAAAGTACACTTACATTTCTTTAAACATTGTGACCTTTTTGACATTATTTCACTTGAAATATGCACACAGTAAAAACACGTTACATGTACTTACTGTAAGTACATTTTCAGAGGAAATAGTAATCTTCTAGTTACTCTCTGTGGGCTGTACTGTCTGGAGGAAATAGTACTCTTCTAGGTACTCTCTGTGGGCTGTACTGTCTGGAGGAAATAGCACTCTTCTAGTTACTCTCTGTGGGCTGTACTGTCTGGAGGAAATAGCACTCTTCTAGTTACTCTCTGTGGGCTGTACTGTCTGGAGGAAATAGTACTCTGTTACATTTACCAAATCACTTCAGTTAGATTTATAGTATTATACTGTATAGTCGCTGTCAAATGAAAAAACCTTGTCACTCTTGTCACGCAAATGTTGTGATTTTCATTTTATTTTACATGATTCGATACTATTGGTTTCCCTTTACATCTGTAAGAACGTTTCACGACCCCTTGACCAAATAAATGTATTCTAAATATCTTGTCATCAAAACTCTTAAGTCGATTGGCTCTCAAACCCTGTATCTCGGTCAAACCCTGTATCTCAGTCAAACCCTGTATCTCGGTCAAACCCTGTATCTCGGTCAAACCCTGTATCTCGGTCAAACCCTGTATCTCGGTCAAACCCTGTATCTCCACCACAGCTCTTGGAGTGAAGCGCACATCTTCACTCCTAAAGAGATTTTTGTTTGTGTGTTCTTAGCCAAATGTAATCAGAGGTAAATTGGACTTTAGTTACCTTCTGCCTTTGTAATATTATATATTTCTGGAGTAATATAAGTGTTTCTCGTATAGAATTCTGCTGTTGAAATGTTATTTTRAGGGCGAGTGCAAATGAAATGGCTAGGTAGCGAACTAGCTAGTTAGCCATTTTGCTTTGGCTAACGCAGAATCTGACAGAATGTTCAATCTCCTAKTTTTAGCTCCCCATATGATCTCTGCTTGTTGGCTTTATTAACTAGCCACCTTGTCGTTGGCATTTGCATAAAGAGTTAATCAGATGTGTGTGGCAATGGCTAACTAGCTAGCTATCACTTTAGGTTGCCACTAGAATCTACAAATCCAAGAGTGGAAGACTCCTATCTCGTCTCTAACATTTAGGTTCACTACTTGTGAACAGTCCCATCACAAGTCAGACAGTTGAATAAACTTCATTTATACGTACTTTACCTCTTGTCCTCTGCTTTTGTCCTTATGTAGTAGGTAAACTGAGACAAATATCCACAGAACAGTGTTATTAACCGGACTTCAGTACGCTGGTCTGTATGTCGGGTTTGTATTTTCAATGCTGATGCAATTCACATTAAACTTGCACAATATGTCAACAATAGCCAAGTTCAACTGAAGCACGGACCAAACGTTGTCCCTCGCAATCAGCTGGCAAATTTCATAAGCGCTTCCAGCTGATTGCGAGGGAACGCGTTTTGGTCGACAATGTTTGGTTACGTTTGGCTATTATTTATATATTGTGCATCACGTGAAAATACAAGCAACAGACATAACGGCACTGCAAAAAGTCTGATGTGAGCTAGATCAACCGGTCAACTCAGCGCAGAATCCCTCCTACTCAATTGAGCTCACTCACTTAGTGTGTGTGTGTGTGTGTGTGTGTGTGTGTGTGTGTGTGTGGTGTGTGTGTGTGTGTGTTGTGTGTGTGTGTGTGTGTTGTGTGGTGTGTGTGTGGTGTGTGTGTGTGTGTGTGTGTGTGTGTGTGTGTGTGTGTGGTCATTCTGTTTTTATGACAAGGCCTATAAGCTAATTTGTCACACATATCAGTAACTTTTTGTGATATATACAGGTGCATTTGAGAAGTAATAAGACCCCTTGACATTTTCCACATTTTGTTACGTTACAGCCTTGTGTCTAAAATGGATGAAATAAATTGTTTTCACACCAATCTACACACAATACCCCAAAATGGCATAACTTAACATGGTTTTTACACATTTTTGCAAATGTATTAAAAATAGAAATAACTTATTTACGTACAGTTTAAGTCGGAGGTTTACATACACCTTAGCCAAATATATTTAAACTCAGTTTTTCACAATTCCTGACATTAATCCAAGTAAAAATGCCCTGTCTTAGGTCAGTTAGGATCACTTATTTTTAAAAATGTGAAATGTCAGAATAACAGTAGCGAGAACTATTTATTTCAGCTTTTATTTCTTTCATCACATTCCCAGTGGGTCAGAAGTTTACATACACTCAATTAGTATTTGGTAGTATTGCCTTTAAATTGTTTAACTTGGGTCAAACGTTTCGGGTAGCCTTCCACAAGCTTCCCACAATAAGTTGGGTGAATTTTGGCCCATTCCTCCTGACAGAGCTGGTGTAACTGAGTCAGGTTTGTAGGCCTCCTTGCTCGCACATGCTTTTTCAGTTCTTCCAACAAATTTTCTATAGGATTGAGTTCAGGGCTTTGTGATGGCCACTCCAATACCATGACTTTGTTGCCACAACTTTGGATGTATGCTTGGTGTCATTGTCCATTTGGAAAACCCATTTGCGACCAAGCTTTAACTTCCTGACTGATGTCTTGAGATGTTGCTTCAATATATCCACATAATTTTCCCTCCTCATGATTTCATCTATTTTGTGAAGTGCACAAGTCCCTCCTGCAGGAAAATACATGATGCTGCCACCCCCGCGCTTCACGGTTGGGATGGTGTTCTTTGGCTTGCAAGCCTTCCCCTTTTTCCTCCAAACATAACGATGGTCATTATGGCCAAACAGTTCTATTGTTGTTTCATCAGACCAGAGGACATTTCTCCAAAAAGTACGATCTTTGTCCCCATGTGCAGTTGCAAACCATAGTCTGGCTTTTTTCTGCCAGTTTTGGAGCAGTGGCTTCTTCCTCGCTGAGTGGCCTTTCAGGTTATGTCAATATAGGACTCGTTTTACTGTGGATATAGATACTTTTGTACCTGTTTCCTCCAGTATCTTCACAAGGTCCTTTGCTGTTGTTCTAGGATTGATTTGCACTTTTCGCACCAAAGTAGGCATCATCTCTAGGAGACAGAACGCGTCTCCTTCCTGAGCGGTATGACGGCTGCGTGGTCCCATGGTGTTTATACTTGCGTACTATTGTTTGTATAGATGAATGTGGTACCTTCAGGCATTTGAAATTGCTCCCAAGGATGAACCAGACTTGTGGAAGTCTACCATTTTTTTCTGAGGTCTTTGCTGGATTCTTTTGATTTTTCCATGAGGTTAAGCAAGGAAGCATTGAGTTTGAAGTTAGGCCTTGAAGTACATCCACAKGTACACCTCCAATTGGCTCAAATGATGTCAATTAGCCTATCAGAAGCTTCTAAAGCCATGACATCATTTTCTGGAATTTCCCTAGCTGTTTAAARGCACAGTCAACTTASTGTATGTTAACTTCTTTCCCACTGGAATTGTGATACAGTGAATTAKAAGTGAAATAATCTGTCCGATAACAATTGTTGGAAAAATGACCTGTGTCATGCACAAAGTAGATGTCCTAACCGACTTGCCAAAACTATAGTTTGTTAACAAGAAATGTGTGGAGTGGTTGAAAAATGAGTTATAATGACTCCAACCGAAGTGTATGTAAACGTCCGACTTCAACTGTAAGTATTCCAACCGTTTGCTATGAGACTCAGGTGCATCCTGTTTCCATTGATAATCATTGATGTTTCTACAACTTCATTGGAGTCCACCTGTGGTAAATTCAATTGCTTGGGGAGGATTTGGAATGGCACCCACCTGTCTGTATAAGGTCCCACAGTTGACAGTGCATGTCAGAGCATAAACCAAGCCACGAGATCGAAGGAATTGTCCGTAGAGCTCCGAGACAGTGTTGTGTCGAGGCACAGATCTGGGGAAGGGAACCAAAAAATGTATGCAGCATTGAAGGTCTCCAAGCACACAGTGTTAAGTAGTCTGACCATATACTTTTCCCTCTTACTTGACTGGTTTCTTAAGATGGCTACTTTAACTTTTACTTGAGTTCATTACAATCTAAACTTTTACTTATATACAGATTTTCAGTACTCTACCCACCTCTGGTAACATTATTTTGATTAAAGACATGAAATAATGCAATCATGAATTATAAATATTTTTTATGGAGAATTGTTCTTAAACAAATTACTTACATTCTGATATATGTCAACATATGTTAACATAACATATTGTCCKAAAATATCAATTTTTAATCAGTATTTTACTTAGTTTACTGTATGTATTAAAATGTAATTATATATACTATATGTGACATATATGTGTGTATATATATGTTTAAACTGGGTGGTTCGAGCCCTGAATGCTGATTGGCTGAAAGCCGTGGTATATCAGACTGTATACCATGGGTATGACAAAACATTTATTTTTACTGCTCTAAATACGTTGGTAATCAGTTTATAATAGCAATAAGGCACCTCGGTTGTTTGTGGTATATTATCAATATACCACGGCTAAGGGCTGTATCCAGGCACTCCATGTTGCGTCGTGTGTAAGAACAGCCCTTAGCCGTGGTGTATTGGCCATATACCACACCGCCTCTGGCCTTATTGCTTAATTATAACATAACTGAACATGCTTATCAATCAGTGGAAAGCAGCTGTGAAAGTGAGTGAGGTAGAGAAATATAGCCACTGCAGTAGAACTCCCAGACTGTACAGCATGCAGCCACGCAGGCCATTTGATTTATGGTTAAATAGCAATGTTAAAATGTAATAATCATCACATTCTCACCTGCACTGTTTGTCCCTTCTGACATCAAGATAATGTTTTTTTTGCCGTCTGCCTCAAGGGTAAGTATCTCGTTCTTGTCAAGCAATGCGGAAATGTGYGAGACAGATGGGGACGGGGGATGGWTTGGGAGTCCTTCGCATGAAGTGTGAGAAGGCTTATGTTTAAATAACTGATTTAATTTTACTTTCACCAACCGTGAATGGTTAGGGTCAAATCCTCTAGGCGCCGACTATTGTGCTTTCAGATTTATACAAGGCTTCAAGGGATATAGCACAAACAAGAAAATTGCTTTTCATACTTACCATCGCACTAATGACCCGATTGTACTAAATTAGTTTCTTAGTTTGTTATTTCCAAGTACAGTTTTWTTTTTTATCTTACGTTTGAATAAATGAATTCCGCCTAAAGCTACAGTACCTGCCTTGGAGGAAGTCAACTCATCTCCCTCGAGACCTTTTGATGAGAAAATCAGAAAATCTAAAAATTAGAAAAGGTGATTTCGTCTTCTTTCAACCCCTTCTCGACCTTCTTATTAATGTCCAGTTTTGACATGTTTTTAATGCTTTGTGGGATGTCTTGGGTGGATCTCCTGCTCTTTTTGGGTGAATATTCMAAGAATTTGTGCCCTGCTGTTGGATCCAGGGTTGCTTAATTGCCCCTGAGTGCATTGTAGTTGGCAACGGGCCTTAGTGAACCATTTGCATCCTGTTTAGGTTTTTGAACCGCGACTCATCATCAGAGAGGTTGGAGGGCTCAGTGCTCATCTGCCAAGCTGTAATGTCAGGTGATGGCCTCATTAATTACCACAGTAATGCTCCAATCAGCACATGTAGACATATTTGTCCACACAACTAAGTCTGGGCCTATTTGTTTCTCTGTATTTACTGGTTGAATAGTGTGATAGAAGATATCTTATGTATTTTTTCTATGTATTTTTTTACACATAGTATTTAAAAAAGAACATAGATTACGATTATGGGTTTATTCTCAAGGGAAGTCTATTGAACTGTATAAGAGAAACGTTAAGATCAGATCATCGTATTTTATGTGTGATGATACAGACATGATGAATGGCTGGCTATACTGTATGACTGACAATTATTATTCATACCTCATTCTCATACTAGTAGTCATTCACAAAATGGTGTGTACACAAGTGCTTCCCACAACCTTAATATGAATCAAAACAGTCAAGTGCCACAGGAACATCTTATGGACATCMGTCATTTCCATAGTGTGAGTTGTAAAAGTTTAGCTTTTAACCGGTAGTTTCTCCATGTAGTTGAGACAAATAGCTTCGCTGTAAAAGGCTTTAGGTTTCTGTTGAAATTCTGGTATTGGAGCATTCTGCATTCTGGTATAGTCCCAGTCAATATTAGATAAAACATTGCGGCCCTGCCCACCTGTGGGAAAAACAGCCTGTGGTTGTTTTGACTCACAGCAAAATCTTGACCTTTTTTGATGTTGTCTGCTTGTTTAAATCAATGACAAAACTACATTTAAGAAAAGTACAACATGTCTAAAGATGACTTTTCAACATTGGCTTCTCCCTAGCATCCCAAGCAGCCACGTGTGTGAGTGCTAGCTAGCTACTGACTAGAACATTAAGCTAGCCAAGACCAACAACACAAACAAAYGGACKAKACAGTCAGCTAGAAATAGTGAGTGGAGTTACAAACGGACTATACTAAACAAGTCTTACCTGTGATGAAATGTTTCCCACACACATAGCTACGTGTAGCCTATCGGGTCCCCACATTTCCCACTCTCCCACCCCGATTAGCCTGAAGCCACAGGGCTCTTCTTGCAAGCTCTATTTCCCTACGTGGGAGCATTGTGATTCGTAGGTCGGAATTTTTGACCTGGTTACATGTACATTGAACAACACAGCAGCGTTTTGGCATGTTTAGTTATTTCTGTATAAAAAATATCTACAACAAAGTTGCCTCTTTTACAATGAAGGTGAATGGAAAAKAATGTTTGTTTTCCTCAATTTGTCGACGTGGTCGAGGGGAATGACTTATTATTACGTGAATATCGAGTATTCTGGTGTTGGAGCATTCCAAGGGTCATTCTGGTGTTGCAGCCCCCTACCAATTCTCATCCTACTGAGAAGGTTATCATTCAGAAGCCACCCTATATGCATAGACACAACTGTGCTTTGTGGACTGTTTGGTATGAAGATTATATCATGTGTTAAACCATGGCACTGAAACTCATACAGTACATGCTGCATGGTTATTATATTGATGCTGCGTTTCAGAGAGACGGACTGATTTACATCATGTTGTTATTAGATTGATTTGTGGTATTAGAGTTCACTTTAGTGTGGTAGGTATCCAGTACATAACATTCTGATTATAGCCATGTCTGTTTAGTATTGTTTTATCTATCCATGTACACATATATGCTTGTCCTCCATTATAAAAGGAATAATATCAAGGTAAGGACCAACTTAAAGGGGAAATCTGCAGTTGCATACATTTTTGGACATATAAATAAATGATATGTACCYATTGATTCTTGAAGAATAGAACTCATAAATKACTCATGAGCTTAGATYAACTGTCGTACCTCATAATAACCCAAAATATAGCCTTGTTTTGAAAGAACAATGTAAACAAATACTGTATAGCCTCAAAACATGTTTATCATTTTTATATTATGGATGGTCAGTTTTTGCATCCATAGCTCTGTCTATGAATTTGAATTTCTCCTCCCCATCCCCAGCTTTTTATTTAAAAAAACGTGTTGGGGTGGTCCTTTGTTATTTTTTTCAACAGCAGATTGCCCCTTTAATATCTAAATAAGTAATTTTGCTGAACTATCCCTTTAATAAGATTCCTGCAAGGTCTAATCGCCTATATTGACAATCGTTACATCACATCGTTTAAAAGCCTTCTTGAAGAGACAGGAGTAAATGAATGTTCCAACTTGCTGCCTGCCTGCCTGCCTGCCTGCCTGCCTGCCTGCCTGGCTGTTCTGAATGTGAACGATATCAAGCTCCAGCCCCGTTTAGCCCTGAGGCCCTGCCTGTCACATACTTAGAGAGATAAGAGCATCCACCCTGATCTGATTCTCTCAAAACCTATTGCAGTCTTCCTGCCTCCTCAGAACAACAAGAGATTGGAACTGTCACTCACTGCACGTGTAGCCAGTGTAGTCACTCTACTGCACAAATCCTGCATTAGCCCTAAACTCAGCACCTCTAAATATTCTGGTGAGTTGTTCTCCTTTTATTTGGGAAATACTCTCTMCCTCACATTCAAAACAAATGCCTTTGTTTACATTTTAGCACACCCTCTTATCCAGAGCAACTTACAGGAGCAATTAGAGTGAAGTGCCTTGCTCAAGGRCACATYGACAGATTTTTCACCTATTCGGCTCTTCGAACCAGCRACCTTTYTGTTACTGACCCAACGCTCCTAACCACTAGGCTACCTGGTGCCCTCTGTTTCTATCCCCGTCAAAGTCCCGCAAATACATATACAGTGCATTCGGAAAGTTTTCAGACCCCTTGACTTTTTCCACATTTTGTTACGTTACAGCCTTATTCTAAAATGGATTTAAAAAAGAAAGAATCCTCAGCAATCTACACACAATACCCCATAATGACAAAGTAAAAAYAGGTTTTTAGACATTTTTGCAAATGTATTAAAAATAAAAAACAGAAATACCTTATTTACATAAGTATTCAGACCCTTTGCTACGAGACTTCAGGTGCATCCTGTTTCCATTGATCATCCTTGAGATGTTTCTATAACTTGATTGGAGTCCACCTGTGGYAAATTCAACTGATTGGACATGATTTTAAAAAGACACACACCTGTCTGTATAAGGTTCCACAGTTAACAGTGCATGTCAGAGCAAAAACCAAGCCATGAGGTTGAAGGAATTGTCCGTAGAGCTCAGAGATAGGATTGTGTCAAGGCACAGATCTGAGGAAGAATACCAAAACATTCCTGCAACATTGAAGGTCCCCAAGAACACAGTGGCCCCCATCATTCTTAAATGGAAGAAGTTTGGAACCACCAAGACTCTTCCTAGAGCTGGCCACCCGGCCAAGCTGAGCAATCGGGGGAGAAGGGCCTTGGTCAGGGAGGTGACCAAGAACCCAATGGTCACTCTGGCAGAGCTCTGGAGTTCCTCTGTGGAGATGGGAGAACCTTCCAGATGGACAACAATCTCTGCAGCACTCCACCAACAATCTCTGCAGCACTCCACCAATCAGACCTTGAAATCAGGTCAGATGAAGCCAAGATTGAACTCTTTGGCCTGAATGCCAAGCGTCACGCCTGGAGGAAACGTGGCACCATCCCTACAGTGAAGCAGGGTGGTGGCAGCATCATTCTGTGGGGATGTTTTTCAGCGGCAGGGAGTGGGAGACTAGTCAGGATCAAGGGAAAGATGAACAGAGCAAAGTACAGAGAGCTCCTTGATGAAAACCTGCTCCAGAGTGCTCAGGACCTCAGCCTGGGGCGAAGGTTCACCCTCCAACAGGACAACAACCCTAAGCACACAGCCAAGACAACGCAGGAGTGGCTTCTGGACAATTCTCTGAATATCCTTGAGYGGAGTAAGTGTAATATTTCAGGTTTTTATTTTTAATACATTTGCAAACATTTCTAGAAACCTGTTTATGCTTTGTCATTATGGGGTATTGTGTGTAGATTGATGAGGGGGGAAAAGTTATGTAATGAATTTCAGTGTAAGGCTGTAACRTAACAAAATGTGAAAAAAGTCAAGGGGTCTGAATACTTTACGAATGCACTGCATGTATTATGGTATTTGTTTCCTMAATTATTTTATCCAAGCAACAACGTTTAGAAGGGCTGTATTTTTGGTTTGTTAACCCTACACTTTTCCCCAGAGGCATTTTCCCTTGTCATGCGTATCGTGTTGTTTATGGTAAACAAGCGGTAAAGGGGATTTTGTCTGTGGTGTGGTGCACTTAGTTGACAATTCGAGGAGAAGCATCAGGAGAAGAAGAAAAGCTCCTTTCTTTCTCATTGATGATTTAGAAACAAGTTGCAAAAAGAAAATGGAGGATAATTGTTGTTCCCTATTCACTACCCGTTCTGGACAGATACAGCCACACAAAAGTGAACTTTAAAAAAGGTTGAAGATCAAAAATGTTTAAAGGAACCCATTGTTTTATTCTACTGTTTTTTTTATGTTGAATTATGTATTGAGCTTTTCAAAGGCACTCTCAACCAGATGAGGGATATTGCATGAGAAGCCTCACATGGATACAAAGCAATGTCTGATTTCAATGTGTTCTGTTTCTATTAAATGTTTGGGGGGGGGGGGGGGGGTGGCGCATATTGCATGTATTTAGGATGATTTAAGACAGATTTATTGCCCTGCATATCTGTTTGAGCTTAGTTGAGTTTCAGAATGAGTTTAGGACTTGTATTGGCAAAGGTAGGGAGTGACATAGTAATGATTAATTACTATGAACTAATAAATAAGAACAACTAGAGATGCAGGAGTACCAAAGCCTATCCAACATCATCCATGGAGCTGATGAAGATCACAAGTGTATTTTAGTGGCATTTCTACTCTCCATTCATTCCTGCCACTAACCTAACGGCAGAGCACTTTTTACAGGTGCTACCCTGGGGTTTATGCGGGTTGTAAATGTCTTAAGTTATAAAACGACACTGGGCTCATTGTAAATTTCAGCCCAACGCATTCAATAGCAGGGCTTTATACGTGAGTTATAAGAGACTTCACATGTTAGTTTTACAACTGAGGAAAATAGAAAGTACACCTTTCATTTAAAAAACAGAGACATTTCAATGTGTTCTGTTACCAAAGACAACATCACCCCGCWACATTGTCAACCATTCAGACCAGATAGTAATTGAAATTCCATTAGCTGCATTTAAAAACATATAACTTGTCTCAACTCAAACTGGCCTCAGCTGCCAAAAGGAGAAAGGATTAGGTAAGAGGACTCATTAACTTTACCATTTGGGGGTTTGTTGGTTGTTGGATTGCGTTCTCTCGGGTAGACTCTTACCTGTTTTCTGGGAAGGGGCCAGTACACAGGTTAATTACAGGAGATGCTGATCTCGTGACCCCAGCAACCCACCACACCCGACACTTAGTGTGGCATGCTGTCTGCACACTGCGAGTCCTGCCCAATCGTCTATGCATGACAATAGGCCAGGTTATGGAGCCAGTAATTAAGGACAAGCAGGGTTCTTTAGCCTTCTCAGGTGTGTGGGGGAGACGCCCCCCTCCTGGCCCCCCTTGCGCTCCCGCCCCTTACACACACACTGACCTTTCTTTCTCAGTCACACTGAAACAAATCGGCAGTTGCCCTGGAATTTCAGAATGTTCACTCTGTCACAGTTCCTCCTGTTCATTTGTTGTCTGTTATTATGGAAATTGTTTTAAATGTGTAATCTGTTTGCATAATGTGTGGATTTTTTAACAAGGAAACTCAACATTGTTTATTAATCATATTCTGTGTTTACTATTGTATATAACATTTAATGTGTTTGCAGGATTGAAAGTCATATTTTCTACGCAGCAAGAAAGCCTGCATCTGTTTGTGAATTCCCAAAGTGTTACCCAGGTTTTCTCAGTATGCATAAGGAAAATCTGGAAAACATTAGTGTGACATTATACAGATATTTAGCATGTGACATTACACAGATATTTAGCATGTGACATTACACAGACATTTAGCATGTGACATTACACAGACATTTAGCATGTGACATTTGGTCATTTCACTGCAGGAAAGGGAGACCATAAACCCTGCCATTAAAGGTCCAATGCAGCCATTTTTATCTAAATATCAAATCATTTCTGGGTAACAATTAAGTAGCGTACTGTAATTGTTTTCAATAAAAATTGTAAAAACAAAACAAAAATAGCTTCTTAGCGAAGAGCAATTTCTCAAGCAAGAATTTAGCTAGGACTGTTTGGGAATGTTCTGAGTAAGGAGGGGAAAACTGAAAATGTGCTGTTATTAGCAGAGAGGTTTGGAACTCTCTTTTTGGTCTATCAACTAATTTACYACAAGGTGATGTCACCAAGTAAGGCCACAACTCCATCCCACCAAAACAGGCTGAAATTTCAGGCAGTCTTTTCAAACAGCTCTTACACTAAAAGGGCATTATCATTATTTTCACAATTTCACAGTATTATTCCAACCTCATAGTGTGGAAATATAGAGTGAACAAAACATTAGAATCATTAGTAACATTAGGAACTTCCTAATATTGAGTTGCACCCCCTTTTGCCCTCAAAACAGCCTGCACAGCGATGCTGGCCCATGTTGACTCCAATGCTTCTCACAGTTGTTTCAAGTTGGCTGGATGTCCTTTGGGTGGTGGACCATTCTTGATACACACGGGAAACTGTTGAGTGCACCTGCTACCATACCCTGTTCAAYGGCACTTAAATATTTAGTCTTTCCCATTCACCCTCTGAATAGCACACACATACACAATCCATGTCTCAACTGTCTCAAGGCATAAATATCATTTTTTTTACCTGACTCCTTTCCTTCCTCTACACTGATTGAAGTGGATTTAACAGGTGAMATTAATAAGTGATTATAGCTTTCACCTGGATTCACCCGGTCAGTCTATGTCATGGAAAGAGCATGTGTCCTTAATGTTTTGTACGCTCAGAGTATATCAAACACAGGAAATCAATTTTTTGACTGCACTGGGCCTTTAATGAATATATGTCAACTGTTGTACAAAGAGAATGACTAATCATTTGATGTTATTTACATCTATTGACACTAGAGGGCGATCTTTCTCTCTGATTTCTCTGCCAACAGAAGTTGATATTTTGGCACTAACAAGCATAGAGTTATGGTGTGAATCACACACACACACACAGGAAAGAGTTTATGATATGTGCATTATATAGACTTACAGTACAGTTAATACAGCATGAACATTAGTATAGGCTTATCTAAGGGCCACGGCTTATTATGGACCTAATATTGTACCTGCAATTATCAATAACATGTCATATCATAAACAAAACACATAGTATGTGGATATACAAAAATAAGCATTTGCAGTATGTTTATTGCAATAATAGACCAAAAATATCAAAATCGGTGGACAGTGATCTCATATAGCWATTATATTATATATTATATTATAATATTGAAGTCAAAATTGAGCAACATTCTCCTCTGCTTATTTCCACCCATTCTAAACCAATCAAACCATATTAATTCATGACATAAACATTAACATAAGCAGTGCTTAGTAGCGTATCCATATCTTATCCCCACAGAGAAAAAGTGGAGCGTTGAAGAAAACCAAATGAGTGCTGATAAGAGAGGAGAGTATGCCCCGAGCGTTTTAGACACACAGCCCTCTGGGTAGCGTTAATTGATGAAGCTTCTCTAATGAACGGGGCAGATCTTCGCCAAAGGCCCTGTTTTAACAACAATTACCACGCCAAGGAAATATGAGCGCATTTGGATTAGTGAGGCTCACTATCCAGCAAGCCATTTTCGGAGCTAATGACAAACTCGTCAAAGTCATCCTTAATAAATKCCAAAACGTGTGCGGATGCGTCACTGCATCGGGTCATGATGTTGCAGGTCTGTTCTGTTGTCCTCTATGTAAAAAGTTAAGAAGCTAAAAGTTAAGGGGGGAAATATAGATAAAAGTTTATCAGTAAAAAGTTAATAATTTTGTATTTTCCTGATAACATGGATGACAGTTTTATTACTGGGAAATAAAGTTATTAGGAGATGAGTAGCATATTTGRTTGGATCTGATCCTGTACATCAGAACGCAAGAGCTCGTTTGCATGAACCTGTTATGAGATATTGTCATTCTTCATTTCCCCTAATCTAATGAGATGAATTTGTTACTTAAAGCAGTCTGTTGGTCGGTCGCCGCAGTCTCTACTGAGATTGTTAAATAAGATTGTTAAATAAGATTGTTAAATAAGCTTTGCATAAAAGCCATAATCAATGAAAGTGATGTGATAGTCTGTAATCACTTGGCACTTTGATTGACATCTGAAGATGTGGAGTTGGACAGACGGTGGAGGCCTCATGTAAATAATCTTAAAGAGTATCTGTTTTTCCAGAGTGGGTGGATTCTGGAATGAGACTCTGACATCGCCGAGTGCTCCTAGGAAGTAATCGAACTGCACACAGACAGACAGCAAAGCTGGGAGGTGGAGATCATTGATAGGATACATGAAAGCGTCCTTGATATCATCCTCCATTRCATCCTTCAGCCTCCCATGGCTTTCAAGACAAATACTGTAATTTACATTAGTTTAACCAACACTGCAACTCTCTCAGATGCAATGGTTGCAACACAATCTCATAAATAATCTTTTACGGAATAATGTATTGCATTCAATTAGAATGTCACATATTTTGATGTTTGTAATTCTAAAGATTTGCGGTAGCTATAATCTACGCTGTCCATATTAGRACAGCATCCATGATAAAATACTACAAAGGAGTATCTTCCATACACTGAGGTGGTCTGCTGTGGTCCWTGGAGCACCAGAGGATTCCTCCAGTGTCATCTCCCTGAGGCCCCCTGCCAGATCTGCCCTGGCAGGCTCTACACTTTGCCTGTCTGTAATTCACAGTGACAGGGCTGCAGCTTGGGGCCAGACCTTTAACCCTGTATGCCATGTTAACAAACAGGCCCTGGGAAGCCAGTAAAGATCCCCCACCCCCACACCTCCTTCTGCCTCCCTCCTCCTACTCTCTCCTTCTTCCTCCCCCACTTTCTCCCTTATCCCTCCTTCCTACTCTGTCAGGTCACCTGTAAAAGGACCCAGGGTTCCACCTTGTCTTGTGAAGACATCTTTTAGATCTATTGTCACAGCCCCCTGGCTAATTAATTACTAAGACACAGTGCCCCAAGTACCTCTGTTATTTTAAACATTGGTTAAGAATGGCTCTGACAGTAGAATAGAGAGATTTCTTTAGCTATATATCTCTTACTGCAGGTGTACTCCATTATAAATCACACACAGTAGGATTGTCTATCCTGTGTGATCAGTACCTAATTATTACATGTAAGTAACCCGCCCATGTGATATTGTGTTGATGTTGTGTTGCAACAAATGCCATAACCAATGTTTATCTAATGCGTGTGAAGAATACATGTCTTCTGGGCAGTCGACCTGAACCTGTTGAGAAGCGTGGCAGTGTTTTGCTCTTCCCCTACCTGTGTGTTCTGTGCATGGTGGATGACCCCGTGGCTGCGCACGAATATAATAGACTGCGTTGTACGAAAAGCAACTCTAGCCCTGATTCGGAAATGTCAGGGTGACTCACAGCTCAACACTGTCCTCGTGTCCTCACCATGCTTTTGTGCCCTTAACGGTATATTCACATTTTTTAGGAAACGTCAAAATGCAACAACAAAAAAAAGATAKCAACTTAACTTTGCAGTCATGTTGGGTAAGTGGGAACATACAGATATGCTTCTTGATAGCATTTATCAAGCGATTATGAATTACCTCAGGCCGCAAAGGKGTAATTTAATGCCACATATGAATATGGAAATTTCATCCCAATGTCATAACACACATATAAGTCACTAGACTGATCCATGAACAGCAACCTCGACGGTTATCGTTTTTGTTTACTTCTGTTAGAACATGAGTTCTACTATGAMTGTATTATTATGATGTGTTATAAACTGGGTGGTTCGAGCCCTGAATGCTGATTGGCTGACAGTCGTAGTACAGTATATGAGACCGTATACAATGGGTATGACAAAACATGTATTTTTTACTGCTCTAATTACGTTGGTAACCAGTTTATAATAGCAATAAGGCACCTCGGGGGTTTTTGATATATGGCCAATATACCACGGCTAAGGGCTGTATCCAGGCACTCYGCATTGCGTCGTGCAGAAGAACAGCCCTTAGCYGTGGTRTATTGGCAATATATCGAATCAAATCAAATCAMATGGTATTTGTCACATGCGCTAAATACAACAGGTGTAGACCTTACTGTGAAACGTTCATTTACAAGCCCTTAACTAACAATGCAGTTCAAGAAATAGAGTTAATTAAATATTTACTAAATAAAAAAGAGTATTTTGTTTTAAATCAATCAATAGGTAACAAAATAAATGTACATAACAATAACGAGGCTAAGGGGTACCGGTAGCGAGTCAATGTGTGGGGGTACAGGTTAGTCGGGGTCATTTGTAAAGTGACTATGCATAGATAATAAACAGCGAGTAGCAGCACTGTAAAAACAAAGGGTGGTACCTTGCTTTAAGTGTATTGTTACTCATGGTTCCACATTACAGGCATACAAAACAAACATTTTAAACATACATCTAACATACTGTATCTCTCTACAACGACGGATTGTCTCACTATACATACATTTCCATAACTAACTAGTGGTTCCTGAGAGTTAGACACTCACCTATATCTAGTGTACCTATGTGTGTTTCTCCTATATGTGATCAGATAATACACTGTTCAGGTAATATACTGTTTAGGTAATATACTGTTCAGATAATACACTGTTCAGGTAATATACTGTTCAGGTAATATACTGTTCAGGTAATATACTGTTCAGATAATA
>NC_036851.1:47973491-47977789 GCF_002910315.2 Salvelinus sp. IW2-2015 | reverse complement strand
GTACACTGTTCAGTGGTAAGTATACTGTTCTGGTAATATACTGTTTCAGGTAGTATACTGTTCAGGTAATATACTGTTCAGCAAATAATACACTGTTCAGGTAATATACTGTTCAGATAAATACACTGTTCAGTAATATACTGTTCAGGGTAATATACTGTTCAGGTTAGTACACTGTTCAGGTAATAATATGTTCAGGTAATTACTGTTTCAGGTAGTATACTGTTCAGGTAATAACTGTTCAGGTAGTATAATGTTCAGGTAATTAACTGTTCAGGTAGTATACTGAATCAGGTAAATACTATGTCAAGATAATACCATTGTTCAGGTAATAATACTGTTCAGGTAAATACTTTCGTAGGCTAACTGCGTTACAGCGTTAAGTATACTGGTTCAGGTAATATACTGTTCAGGTAGTATACTGTTCAGGTAATATACTGTTTCAGGTAGTATACTGTTCAGGTAATATACTGTTCAGGTAGTACACTGTTTCAGGTATAATACTGTTCAGGAGTACTATACTGGATTAGGTAATATACTGATTAGGTAATATACTGTTCCAGGTAGTATACTGATCAGTAATATACTGTTCAGATAATATTCCCGTTCAGGTAGTATACTGTTCAGGTAATAGAGTGTTCAGGTAATATACTGATTAGGTAATATACTGTTCAGATAATAGACTGTTCAGGTAATATACTGTTCAGGTAATAGACTGTTCAGGATATACTGATCCAGGTACATATACTGTTCAGGGTAATATACTGTTCAGGTAATAACTGTTACAGTGTAATATACTGTTCAGGTAATATACTGATCAGGTAATATACTGTTCAGGTAATATACGTTCAGGTAATACACTGTTGAGGTAATAATACTGATCAGGTATATACTGATCAGGTATATACTGTAGTATACGTAGGTAATATACTGTTCAGGTAATACTGTTCAGTGTAATCACTGTTATGCGTAATATACTGTTCAGGTATAGTATAACTGTTCAGGAAATATACTGTTCAGGTATATACTGTTCAGGTAATATAACTGATTCCAGGTAATATACTGTTCAGGTAATATACTGTTCAGGTAATATACTGTTCTAGGTTATACTGTTCAGGTATATACTGTCAACGGTAAGTACTACTGTTTCAGTAATATCAAACCTGTTCAGGTAATATATCTGATCAGGTATATACTGTTCAGCGTAGTAACTGTTCAGGTAATATACTGTTCAGGTAATAGACTGTTTCAGGTAATATACTGTTCAGGTTATACCTGATTAGCAGTAATATACTGTTCAGGTAGTAGGACTGTTCAAGGTAATATACTGATTAGGTAATATACTGTCAGGTAATAGACTGTTCAGGTATAATACTGATCAGGTAATATACTGTTCAGGTAATATACTGATTAGGTAATATACTGTTCAGGTAATATACTCGTTCAGGTAATAATGTTAGGTAATATACTGATTAGGTAATATACTGTTCAGGTAATATACTGTTCAGGTGTAATATACTGTTCAGGTAATATACTGATTAGGTAATATACTGTTCAGGTAATAGACTGTTCAGGTAAATATAACTGATCAGGTAAATATACTGTTCAGGTAAATACTGATTAGGTAATATACTGATCAGGTAATTACTGTTCGGCAATTACTGTTCAGGTAATATACTGTTAGGTAATATACTGTTCAGGTAATAGACTGTTCAGGTAATATACTGTTCAGGTAATACTGTTCAGGTAATAATACTGTTCAGGTAATATACTGTTCAGGTAATAACTGATCAGGTAATATACTGTTCAGGTAGTATACTGATCAGGTAATATACTGTTCAGGTAATAGTTACTGATCAGGTATATACTGTTCAGGTAATACTGTCAGGTAATATACTGTTCAGGTATATACTGTTCGATCGGTAATATACTGTTCAGGTATATACTGATTCAGGTAATATACTGTTCAGGTAATATACTGATCAGGTAATATACTGTTCAGGTAGTATACTGATCAGGTAATATACTGTTCAGGTAATATACTGATCAGGTAATATAACTGTTCAGGTAGTATACTGATCAGGAAATATACTGTTCAGGTAATAGCTGTTCAGGTAATATACTGTTCAGGTAATATACTGTTCAGGTAGTATCTGATCAGGTAATATACTGTTCAGGTAATAGACTGTTCGGTAATAACTGTTCAGGTAGTATACTGATTAGGTAATATACTGTTCGGTAATAGACTGTTCAGGTATATACTGTCAAGTAGTATAGCTGATTAGGTAATATACTGTTCAGGTAATATACTGTTCAGGAATATACTGTTCAGGTAGTAATATCTGATTAGGTAATATACGTTCAGAATAGACTTTATCCGAATCACATCTGCAGCCGCAGACTTTAAAAATATAGATTGCAAGCCGAAGGTGTAGAATCTACTGAGAAACTGTGCTTCGTTTTTTGGCCCACCCATATTGGCAGTAGTTGCTTTGCTACATTTCTTGAGAGAATGTGTTCAGTACCCTGCCTCAGATAAATGAAGTATGGCAACTGACTAGTGTAGTCATTTTTGGTAGAGAGTGTCTGCATAAGTGATTAAAATGTTAGAATATAAATGTCTTTAACTTTCCTCTCTCTGTAATGGCCCTATAGCCATGTTCCAGCGCACTTTCCTCCGCTGTAGTGATGGCGTTAGCAGTTCAGCCATGACACCAGGGATGAATGTGCCCTCTCGCTCCTCTGTGAGTGACTACTCTGACTAGCCTGGATTCAAAATGGCCACCGCTGATTGATTTTGTACTGTCTTGTTTGTCTGTGTAATTTTGACGAGTCTGGCCGTTCAACCCATAAACATCAGTCATTGCAGGTTGTCTGACATTAAAGATGATGAACTTGATGAATTATGAAAACAGAGATCATTTTTGCAATGTTTTGATTGTTTTAAGGAGGAAATGCTTTGAGTGAGTCAATGCGAACTATTCAGTTGGAATATCCACAGTCTAATCAAGCCAACAGGAAGTGAACTAATAGCTGGATACCAGTCTAGATCAAGCCACAGGAAGTGAACTATCATCCTGGATATCAGTCTAATCAAGCCAACAGGAAGTTATACTGTTCAGGTAATATACTGTTCAGGTAATATACTGTTCAGGTAATATACTGTTCAGGTAATATACTGTTCAGGTAATATACTGTTCAGGTAGTATACTGATCAGGTAATATACTGTTCAGGTAATAGACTGTTCAGGTAATATACTGTTCAGGTAGTATACTGATTAGGTAATATACTGTTCAGGTAATAGACTGTTCAGGTAATATACTGTTCAGGTAGTATRCTGATTAGGTAATATACTGTTCAGGTAATATACTGTTCAGGTAATATACTGTTCAGGTAGTATACTGATTAGGTAATATACTGTTCAGGTAATAGACTTATCCGAATCACATCTGCACCGTCAGACTTTAAAATATAGATGCAAGCAGGGTGAATCTACTGAGAAACTGTGCTTGGTTTTGTGCCCACCCAATTGGCAGTAGTTGCTTTGCTATTCTCCTTGAGAAGAATGTGTTCAGTACCCTCCCTCAGTACAAATGAAAATGTATGCACYGACTAGTGTAAGTCATTTTGGATAAGAGTGTCTGCTAAGTGATTAAAATGTTAAATATAAAATGTCTTTACTTTCCTCTCTCTGTAATGGCCTATACCAGTTCAGCCACTTTCCTCTCGCTGTAGTGGGCGTTAGCAGTTCAGCCATGACACCAGGGATGAATGTGCCCTCTCGCTCCTCTGTGAGTGACCTCTGACCTAGCTGGATTCAAAATGGCCACCGCTGATGCAGGTTTTGTAATGTCTTGTTTGTCTTGTGTAATTTTGACGAGTCTGGGCAGTTCAACCACATAACACAATAGTCATTGCAGGTTGTCTGACATTAAAGATGATGAACTTGATGAATTATGAACAGAGATATTTTGCAATGTTTTGATTGGYTTTAAGGAGGAAATGCTTTGATGAGTCATGCAGAACTATCAGTTGGAATATCCACAGTCTAATCAAGCCAACAGGAAGTGAACTATCAGCTGGAATATCCAGTCTAATCAAGCCAACAGGAAGTGAACTATCASCTGGAATATCCAGTCTAATCAAGCCAACAGGAAGTGACAGAGAAGAGTGTGGGAGAAAAGGTGGAGAACTAAAAAGATTTCACGGATTAATAACTTTCCCTAGCAGAGTAAAAGTCAAGGTATATACTATAAAGAGAGAGAAGAGAGAGAGAGAAAGAGAGATAGAATGAGAG
>NC_036851.1:47907666-47972729 GCF_002910315.2 Salvelinus sp. IW2-2015 | reverse complement strand
GAATGTTTTAGAACTGGGCCAGTCACTCTTACTCATTTTATTAAGTTGCCAAAACGGTGAATAAAAATGTTTCTCACTGTCTCCTTTATGCCTCCTGGGATATAGCTTATTGTCCCTGCAAAAGGTTGTCCCACATTTGTTAACCTACAAAGTCATCTCCAAAAGTACCACTTTACATTTAATTGCTGGCTCCTGGAGTAAGCCTACATCTGTAACCAAATACAAAGTATTATCCGTGATTTTGTACCCAATGCTCATTGTTCTTACATTACACTTTGATTGCGGTAGTAGCCTGCTGGAGCCAGGTCATAAACATTTTGAAATAAACTAATTAGTGAAAAAATTGACGAAAGAGTAGGTTAAATGACAGGAGTGCGCCTGTTAGCAGGATGGTTGTTACCAGGTTTATTTACCCAGTTTATTCCTGCAACCCAAGAATGTCCTAGGCCTATTTATGCAACCCAGTCCTAGTTCTAAATTTATCAACCCAAAGGTCCAGTTCTATTTATCAACCCCAGGTCCTAGCCTATTTATTCAATCCCAGGTTCTAGTCTATTTTATCAACCAGGTCCTAGTCTATTATCAATCCAGGGTTCCTTAGCCGATTTATCAACCCAGGTTCCTAGTATATTTATCAAACCCCAGGAGGTCCTAGTCTATTATCAACCCAGGTCTCCTAAGCCTATTTATCAACCCAGGTTCCTTAGTATATTTATCAACCCAGGTCCTAGTCGTAAGTCTGTTATTACCAAACCCAAAAGGTCCTAGCCTATTTACAAACCCAGGTCCCTAGTATATTTATCAACCCAGCCTGTTCCTTTTCACGGTCCGAGTCTATTTATCAACCCATCCTACTATACAATTGTATCAACCCAGGTCCTAGTCTATTTTATCAACCAGCAAAGTCCTAGTGCTATTTAACAAGACCAGGTCCTAGTCTATATTTATTCAACCCAGGTTCCTATCTCATTATCCAACCAGGTCCTAGCCTAAATTATCAACCCAGGGTCCTAGTCTATTTATCAAACCCAGGTCCTAGTCTATTTATATCAAATCCTAGGTTCCTTAGTCTATTTATCAACCCAGGTCCTAGTCTATTTAACCAAACCCAAGTCCTAGGTCTATTCTAATCAACCCAGGTCCTAAGCTATTTATCAACCCAGGTTCACAGTCCTAGTCTATTTACAAACCCGAAGTCCTATCTCATTTATTCAAACCCAGGTCCTAGTCTATTTTATTACAACCCAGGTCCTAGTCTATTTAATCAACCCAGGGTCCAGCATTAAAAGTCCTCTATCAAACCCAGTCTAGCCTTACCAAACCCAAAAGTCCTGCAAGTCTATTTATCAAACCCAGTCCTAGTCTATTTATCAACCCAGTGCCTAGTATTACAAACAGTCCTAGTTATATCACCCAGGTCCTAGTCTATTTATTCAACCCAGGCTTCCTAGTCTATTTATCAAACCCAGGTCCTTAGTCTATTTACAACACCCAGTCCTAGTCTATTATTCAAACCCAGGTTCCTAGCCTATTGGTTAGTGCGCTCCTTGTTGTGACATGTAAACAAGGTCATATTTGGTTTGAGTTATTAACGTTTTAATTAACATGGTTAATTCACAGCTGTGGAACAAACCATAATGCTAATAACGTTTATTTTACCATCATGTGGTAATAATTTCAGCAAGGATATTGTGTAATTACAACACATTCCTTGTTCCAACTATGTTAATAAACGATTCTTATAACAACCCTATGGACCTGTTAATTGACATAGTAAAAACCTTATGTAACTGCTATGTTGTTAAACACAGCTTACTTACGTGTGCGTTAGATAATTAGATATTAATAGGTAAACTTAATGTAACGATGTACCTAACAACTCAATGAGTGGCCCACTGCAAATCAGAGTGTTCCATGTTTTTATCCTCACACAGTCTCTCTTTTGTCCCTTGATACACCACACACAACACACCACACACACACCACACACACACACACCACACACATCACACACAACACACACACCACACACACACCAACCACACACACACCACACACACACACACACACACACACACACCACACACACCACACACACACACCACACACACACCACACACACACACACACCACACACACAGTCAGGCAGTAGCCACAGGGCCCATAGGGAGAGCATGCTTATCTGAAGGACATACGAGCGCAGCAGACATTCCCCAAACCCATCCCTCCGCTCCTCTCCTCTCCTCTCCACTCCCTCTCACTCTCCATGTCCTTCTAATCTCAGAGGAAGACGCCGAGACAGAAAGAGAACTCCACCCTCCACTCCACTTCACCCCACCTCCCCTGCATCCTCGGTGAGGAGAGGAGAGCGACGGAGAGCGAGGGCTGAGAGGTGGAGAGAATGGAGAAAGCAGGTCGCTCAGTATAACCAGTCATGACAAGGTGTCAGGGAGTCTCGTGGGGACCGGTGACGAGTGTCCTGCTCCGGTTACAATCCTCACTTTGCGGGCTTTTCACAAGTCTCAAACTGATGAGTGCCAAAACGAGGTGGTATGAGTCACATCGTCCTCACCAGACACAAGAACAACATACACACACATATACACACAACATATACACAACACACACTCCACACACGCACGACGCACAACGCAACACGCACACCACATCGCACACACACACACACACACACAACACATTTAGGGACGCATGCGAATGTACACATAAACAAACACAGACACATGCACATGCACACAATGTAAGTGCAAATACAGCATACACACACACACGAACACACATGCACCAATCCTCCCTTAAGCCTGGCACTTCACACACGCCCGCTGCCAACCTAGCTTAGTGTAGTCCAGAAGGCATGCGCTGTACTCTGTCTCAGGGCAGGGACACAGCAAACAAAGCCTGAGGTCCCCTTGATGCAGTTTGTAAATCATATCTGCCGGAGGAGAGGAGACCAACTCAGCATCAGGATGACTGTATTGCTCACCATTGAGTCTTAAATGCAACGTCGGGTGGAGAAAGGATGTTCACACTCTTTAGTTATTCCATAATGATGGCACGGAGGAAGCAGTGGGAAGCAGTGTATAGCTACGGCATCAATTACATCATTTATTGTTCTAAATGCATGTTATGTGACCGGTGCTAGCCTTACTGGCTCGATACAATCAGTTCTGTGAACCAGAATAATTTAGGCAATGGATTTGGTGTTTACACTATTGTTTGTGCCAGGGCTTGGATTGGAAGTTATGTCATGGTGTGATTTTGTCATGTTGATATCGTTGGGCTTGCATCGTTTTGTTCACGCTTTCAGCGTGATGTTTCATGATTGGAATGGGGAGATTTAGGGATTACATTTATACAAACAAAATGTTTGCATTTAAATCAAAGCCCAAGGACTATACGTGTTTTTGTCATTTATCTTTTATTCATTCAATTTCTATTGACAAATGTTAGAAGTATGTGGATATTAAAATCTGTGCTTACTACATTTGACATTTTAGTCATTTGGCTGATGCTCTTATCCAGAACGATTTGCAATTAGTGCTTTCATCTTCAGATAGCTAGGTGAGGCAACAACACATCACAATCAAATCAAGTATATTTTCCCTCAATCAGGAAAGCCAGCGCTAGTGGAAAAGATAAAGGCATGTATATTGTTTTTTACTAGATATTGTAAAATAAAACGATTCACTTCATTCGATTAACAAAAGCAGTGATCAACATTTGTACTATTTTGTTATTTGTATAATTTTTTTTATTAATTCAAAAAATATTACATCTTTCAAGACACTGTGTTAAAAATGTTAACCTCTGTATTACTGAAACCCTAGAAAGTGTACAAACCAACTCTACACGATCAGTCTTAAATTAGCCTTTTCCTCACATTCTCCTCGGCAGAACCTAGTTGAACTTAACCCTGGCTCCTTTTCCCCYATTCTAGTGCGACAAGAGGGGCCCGTGGCTCTATTTGATTGACCCACCCTCCTAGCTCTCCTGTGACCCCTCCTTATGGTGAGAGCACAGTGAGCACTCTCTGGGAACAGCCATGAGGAGCCGTCATTAGATCATGACAATTACAGCATTTCCATCTCACTGGATCCTCAGCAGGGCATCACATACCTATCAAGCCTCCTTTAAGGCCCTGTTATACCCCAGCCAGGCGGTCACTAGCTAATGAAAGCAGCCTCTCCCCCCCTATTCACAGCCCGAGCAKCCCCATTCAACCGCCTCTCTCTAAATAAACTCCCTAAACTCCTGTGTTCAACAAGGGCCAAGCCTTTAGTGTTAGCTTGCGTTGAACTCGTCTCTCCACCCCCAGCTCCACCTTTTCACACTGTGCCGGCCTCAAAGGGAAGGGCCGTACAAAAGAGCTGTGTTTGTTTAACATGCTTTTTAAAAGGGGGGAGACTTGTTAAATGTGGGGCTGATGCAGTCCCGCTGCAGCAATCTAGGGAACCCTTGAACCGCTTCAACAGAGCCTGGTGGGTCAAAACTAGTGTAGGTGCTGTGATATTTTCCCTCTTTCTCCAGAACTCACCAACAACAGCTGGCTCAATTGGTCAGGAACTGTAAACGTGATTGAGTAGGCTACACAAGAGAGCACCAAACACAGGTTTTACTGTATCTGAGTGATACTCTAGTACAACAGTTGGAGCTGTAAAGTTAGCCTAAATGTTATTATATCTGGCATCTGTTGACATTAACATGAGGTTGACAGTGGGTGCACATTTAATAAAATAACTGTTCATCCGTTATTGTTTTTAATTTTAGCTGTAATAGCTCTAGACATAGGCCTTACAGTATTTATTTTGATTAGTATTTAAAAAGGTTCTCAACTGGCAAAGCCTACTGGATGTCATTCCATATCATTATGTTTGCCTATAGGCTATATAATTAGTAGAGTGACTAATCAGGTTTAAGAAGATAACGCATAAATGTCAATAAACTTACAAGTCACGTTTCTTTTTGTTCTTTTCTAAAACGTAGATGTGAGGGATCAAAAGGAGTTCGAGATAGCACTGAAAAACAACGTTTTGCTCGTGTCTTGCGAAGCATTAAACAACTGGTCTGAGCATGTWGCTTAGTTCCTTTCACTTCACAATGTGTGTAACATTTCTCCTGTGGTTTCTAAGAATAACTAACCGGCCTAATACGGTCAGTGACATTTTCACCACTCACTGAATACAATTAATTTATCGCTGGCGTAGGGCAATAAAATGGCAAGCACATGAGATATTTTTACATAACAGGAGTCAGATCACCTTGATTAAATTCTGGATTATTTTCCTCCTCAAAAGTTGTTTTAAATATGATCAGCATCACACCAAGTAATTCGATTGGTAATACAATTGTACAATATTAGTTGGGTATTAGGCCTAATATTTGTCATTAGCCAATAATGCTATAAAACACTAAATGCATTATTTTTTCTTCAGCCTTGACGTTTTGATTGTCGCCCTCATCTTGGCAATTGCTGAAAACAATTGGGTTACATTTATGTCCTTGTTATATTTTCGTTATTATAATATTTTGGTCAATAAGAGTAGCCATACGACGTGGTATTTGGTTTGTCTAATAATCAAAGCATTTCACAGTTGAGTCTATAGACGCATGTATGTCTGTCAAGCACACACTCTTCTTTCCGGACATGTCAAAGCTTCGATATCCAACTGCTAGAGAAGAGAAAGAGCATTACGAATTAGGTTAATTTGCATTAATAATCAATGTATATTTATCGACTTAATGAGGTTGATGAYGAAGTCCTCGGTTCAAATTCAAACCAAGTGTTCTTTGTCTCAATCTAATTAGCGCCATAGGCCCATGTCTGTAGTCTATTTCTGGGAAGAAGAAAATCAAAGCAACAACGGAAATATTTAGGACAGAGGTGAATAGTTATATGAGGAAGTGTTGTCTTATTAAAACATTTTAATAAATGCATACATTATGCATACATAATAATTTTGTAAACGATAGCCTATTGCAGAAGTCGTTTACAGCACTCAAATTGCGAGCCCTCCTTAACGCACTCTTCAACTGTAGGACGCTCAAGGAGGACATTTGCATTTATGCAGATGAAATGAATCGTCTGATCTCCGTGTCTCTCGTAATGAAGACAGCGTCGTCCTGTGTGTGAATGACTGTGCGCATGAACAGGACGGGTTAATTAGTAATAGTGTGCCTGGGATTCCCTAAAAAAAAGGTCATACTTAGCCGAAGGCTTGAATACATTTCCTTTTCTTGACATGCTATAATGTGACAAGTGCAATGACCGTTTTTTTTTTTTATATACATGAGAATCTCGATCTCAATCTTTCTCTTATCAGAAACGGTAAGTTTTGATTGTTTGTAGGCGGCTTTGGATCAGCATCTTTCTTTCCTGCACGGTTATGTAGATGCCATTGTAGAATTGTCTGAATTGCGGTCATGTATTATTGCTAAACCTGTGGATTATTACATTTTAAGACATTGATAGCCTACTCTGTATATTTGAATGTATTTTCATGACAAATAGAATCTATCAATCAATAAACCAATGAGAATGCATGCTTCCATATTGTTGATTGGGATTGTTGTGTTAGATGGTGTTCTGCATGTTGTTCTACATGCCCCCCCCCCCCCCCCCCCCACGTCTCAAATAACATTATCAGGAATACATCCCATTTTAGGCCTTTTATCTTACATTGCATTTTCTTCCTGGCCCATACACGTTAAAGTTCAAATGTAGTTATAAGCTTTATAACTTTTCTTATTCATATCTGTTATTGACAGATATAACTTTTCTTATTAATTGACAATAAGATATTTTTTATTATTTTACTAGGCAAGTCAGTTAAGAACAAATTCTTATTTACAATGACAGCCTACACCGGCCAAACACGGACGACGCTGGGCCAATTGTGCACCGCTCTATGGGATTCCCAATCACAGCCAGTTGTGATACAGCCTGGAATTGAACCAGAGTGTCTGTAGTGACACCTCAAACACTGAAATGCAGTGCCTTAGACCGCTGCGTCACTCAGGAGCCATGGGAARCATACTTCACCATTTACATACTGATTAAGGGCTCCATTCAACCTGTAGCGCTGAAATACAGTTTATGATTGAAATTGAAAGGATTTTTTTTTTATCACGCTTTAGTGCGCATCTTCAGCGCTACAGATTTCGTGGAGCCCTAAGTAATTATCTCAGATATGTAAGTCCCTCTCTCTCATTCTCTCTCTCATGAACATGGACACACGTTTCCATCGTTTCCATGTCCTCAGAGGACCTCTCCTTTGCAGACAACACAGTTGGCCCGTGACTCTGCTAGTCGGCGACTGTCAGGCCACAAGGATAGTTTATGAACCCTCCTGACCATGTTGTTCTTACTAAGCAGGGATGATGTCACTGCCATCCTCCAACAGAGCCCTTGGTTGCTGTTTGGTCCCTGTAATACATCTTTCATGGTCTCCATTTTTATGGCCACATGACTGCTGCTAGAGACCTGTGATGGACATAAAACTTCCAAAATAAAATGTTCCAGTCTTGCTGAAATCATTTTTCTGTGCTAAAAGGTCACGTATGCTCCAGAGAATGGTTTTGTGTCATAAGAGGACATGGTATTTGGTCAGATAAGCCCTTTGCAATAGATACAGTAGAGCATTTTTCTCCATAACAACATATTTATTTATTACTTAATGTCATCCTTGCACATCCATTTCTTTGAAATATGTATGCAGCTCATTACCATTAAACATAGCAAGATAATGTAATCACTCAACAAGGTAACTCTAAGTATGGTGTCCATATTAGGTCACATATGGACGCCGTATACGAAATGATGCAATTGTACAGAGATCATGGTGACAGAACACCCATGTGACAACATACACAAAGATACCCAAACACGGCTCCAGCGCCGATGCGCAGTCATGTGTAGGCCCGTGTGAGTGATCCGAAGAGAACAGGGCTATGTTTCAGCCATGCGGGTTACAAGAGTACAATTGACAGTTTTGACAGCTGAATACTGCTGGTGGCATAGGATTAGAGTGTCACTGGGACGTTGTGGAACGGGGCGGAGGAGGGGACTGGAAGGGCTGGGGGGGGCGTACATTAAGCTCGCTTCATTAGAACCAGATGAAGGTGACTGCATGGCAGGCATACCAGTCCTAATAGGTTTGGGGTTTGTAACGGTTTGTTTTGCTGGAATACTCACATTTAATCACGATAACAATATATCTCCTCAGGAAATGACCATCAATTTGTGTATGTGATATGTTTTGCATCAGTCAGTCCTTGGCCAATTCTTCTTTTTTTSAAATGAACAACAACGCCGTCTTCATACATAACAATAACAACTGATATGAGTTTATGAAAAAGACAGTCTGCTACTGTATGTCAGTTTGCATACTGAGTGGCATAGAGTACCATGCTTATGACAGCAGCAATTTGGCTACATCGGAGTTGAATTCAATCAATGCTATGACATTGTCTTTGGGGAAAACAATGAMAATTCATCCCTTTGAGAATGTTTTCCTTCCCTGACAGTCCATCGGGAATACTAGTTACTAATCACAACACAATAGGGACATCAGTGTGCACCAAAATATGTCCAGCTAAAAAAACGACTTCCATTGTTTATCTGACAGTGAATCACCCATAGTTTGTGTTTGGCAAATTGTAAAAGATTGTTTTGCTGGTCATTTTAAAGGATGATAAAAACAGTCATTGAAAGGCTCATAATGTTAGTCTTAACAGTGCATAGCTAAGCACTTTGATCAAGTTTTATTTTCATTAGGCAGCTGCACAAAACATAAGCTGTCAACTTCACTTTCTCTTCTTTTCATTATACTTGAACATCTTTCACAAGCCAGATTTCTTCAAACGTCTATTTTAACCAGTATCTTGTGCAACTAATAATACTTGTATTTTTTCATCTTAAATCGAAAAACAAAGAGATCCTAATCATTTATTTGATGTATTTCTAGGATGAAAAACAAAGAGATCCTAATCATTTATTTGATGTATTTCTAGGATGAAAAACAAAGAGATCCTAATCATTTATTTGATGTATTTCTAGGATGAAAAACAAAGAGATCCTAATCATTTATTTGATGTATTTCTAGGATGAAAAACATAAACAGAGCAAAAAGATGGTTTGAGAGATAAATCAGTCTAATTGACCCTTGAGCGTAAACAGTCCACGTTAAAAGGAATGGAAGGGGGAGACATTCAAAGAGAAAAAGCCAAGTTCAACTGTAATTGATGGAAAAAGTCGAACTGATAGACAAGAAGATTAGTTACAGTAAAAATAAACCAGCTAATTTTTCTCATGTTGGTGCTGCTTCCCGAGAAGCGCTTCCCACTGGCCACAGACGTCAATTCACTGAAATGGCAACAACGTTGATTCAACCAGTGTGTGCCCAATAGGTTCATTCATTCAAGAAAACTGAATAGACTGTAATTTAAACTGTTTTTATAGTTAATATTTGAGATATTCACCTTTTAATCATGTAGAGTAATTAGCTGGTTTATTGACTCATCGAAAGACAACCCAGAACCTGGTATTAGGGGATGTAATGACGCGGACGAAGGCTGTTTCCTCTGACCTCTACCGCTTCGAAATAAAAATACATTACAACTTCAAGAATATTTCAGTGAGTGCAGGTTTTTCCTTTTCTCAAATGTATGCCCTTTGAACCCGGCACCAAAATACTTTTTAATACTACAAAAGTTTGAGTTGAGCACGCCAATTCCTCTTTCTATGCTATTGTGGTTCACCTTCATTTGGCCCAGAATCTAGTGGAAAACCGGAATACCATACTTAACCACTGGCCTTCACTTCTGCCCTCAAAAATGTTTCTGTTCACAAATCGAGAAAAGACAAAGCAAACAATGTCAATGACAAGTAGGATCCAAATGCAAACACATATGACTCAGTAAGTGGATTACATGTTCTTCTCAACAAAGCAGCTTTCCGCACATCGGGGATTTCAGTTTGCCAAGTGACGACTGCCACACCCGGCTTAGATGGATTGAGTCTCTGAAAAGGCAACGGAGCAACGGGTTATCAAACCAAATCAAATCCAATCAAATCAAATTGTATTTGTCACATGCGCCGAATACAACAGGTGTAGTAGACCTTACAGTGAAATGCTTACTTGCAAGCCCTTAACCAACACTGCAGTTTTAAGAAAATACCCACCAAAAAGTAAGAGATAAGAATAACAAATAATTAAAGAGCAGCAGTAAAATAACAGAAGAGAGGCTATATACAGGAGGTACCGATACAGAGTCAATGTGCGGGGACACAGGTTAGTTGAGGTAATTGAGGTCATACATACATGTAGGTAGAGTTAAAGTGACTATGCATAGATAATAAACAGAGAGTAGCAGAGTAGCAGCAGCGTAAAAGAGGGGGGGGTAGAAGCTGTTATGAAGCTTTTTGAACCTAGACTTGGTGCTCCGGTACCGCTTGCCGTGTGGTAGCAGAGAGAACAGTCTATGACAAGGATGGCTGGAGTCTGTGACAATTTTTAGGGCCTTCCTCTAACATCACCTGGTATATAGGTCCTGGTATATATGTCACGAAGCTTGGCCCCAGTGATGTACTGGGCCGTACGCACTACCCTCTGTAGTGCCTTGCGGTTGGAGGCCAAGCAGTTGCCATACCAGGCAGTGATGCAACCAGTCAGGATGCCCTCGATGGTACAGCTGTAGAACTTTTTGAGGATCTGAGGACCCATGCAAAATCTTGTCAGTCTCCTGAGGGAGAACAGGCTTTGTCGTGCCCTCTTCACGACTGTTTTGGTGTGTTTGGACCATGATAGTTTGTTGGTGATGTGGAAACCAAGTAACTTGAAGCTCTCAACCTGCTCCACTACAGTCCCGTCGATGAGAATGGGGGCGTGCTCGGTCCTCCTTTTCCTGTAGTCCACAATCATCTCCTTTGTCTTGATCACGTTGAGGGAGAGGTTGTTGTCCTTGCACCACACGGTCAGGTCTCTGACCTCCTCCCTATAGGCTGTCTCATTGTTGTTGGTAATCAGGCCTACCACTGTTGTGTCGTCAGCAAACTTAAGGATGGTGTTGGAGTCGTGCCTGGCCATGCTGTCATGAGTGAACAGGGAGTACAGGAGGGGACTGAGCACGCACCCCTGAGTGGCCCCCATGTTGAGGATCAGCCCCTCAGGGGTGTGTGCTCAGTCCTCTGGCATGATACCTCAAGACTTCATGTACACGTCAACTCAGCTGCTTCTATTCCTGTAGTAGCCATCAGGGGCATACTGGGACCAGAAATCGACTCTGGCATTTCTATCACACCGGACCATTATTTTCCTTGAGGCCCCCATTATTAGCCAGATTATAATAATTTTACCCAAAAAAAACAAGGTTAGACAGGCCCACTGCGCAAAAAATGGACCAGCCCATTTGGCATTTCCCCGAAAAGACAGATGGCCAGTTCACCCGTTGTAGCCATGCCAGACACTGCTTGCTGGAAATTGTAGTTGCATGGRACTTTTTGCTGTCTAACCGATGTGGATGGAGATGATATCTGGGCGTGCTATGGCATGCCCCTGAGACACATACATTAGGAAGGTCTCCGTGAATTCAACAGTGTCTCATTCAGGCTCAAGGCCTTCTCCGCTTTTCCAACTGGATTCAAATGTCAACTTTGTGTAACAAATAGATTGAATCTCAGCAAAACGGATGTCTCGTTTGTCAGAGCATAAAGTTTGGTGGTGATATTTAAAAATTTGACCTGAACCTGTCACCAAAATGGCAAACTGTGTGAAGCTATTCCTTTACCATGACGACATACCTCAAACACCATATTCTCCAACTGTTAACTGCAGTCCTTATCGTGTCTCTTTCTACACTGAACCCTCCCTCCCATCCCCTGGCCAACTTCAACCACTATCCTTTGATGTCAGGACCGGCCAGTAAATTCCTTGGGTCTTTTATACTGGCTCCCCTTTTCTATTAGCAGGGTTAACAAGCTGCTGCAATCGGAGCTAATGAGACTGTACCATGTAGATGGTACCAACCAGCCAGAGATAATGAGACTGTACCATGTAGATGGTACCAACCAGCCAGAGATAATGAGCCCTGTACCATGTAGATGGTACAACCAGCCAGAGATAATGAGACTGTATCGTGTAGAGGTACCAACCAGCCAGAGATAATGAGACTGTACCATGTAGATGGTATCAACCAGCCAGAGATAATGAGACTGTACCATGTAGATGGTACCAACAGCCAGAGATAATGAGACTGTACCATGTAGATGGTACCAACCAGCCAGAGATAATGAGACTGTATCATGTAGAGGGTACCAACCAGCCAGAGATAATGAGACTGTACCATGTAGATGGTACCACCAGCCAGAGATAATGAGACTGTACCATGTAGATGGTACCAACCAGCCAGAGATAATGAGACTGTACCATGTAGATGGTATCAACCAGCCAGAGATAATGAGACTGTACCATGTAGATGGTACCAACCAGCCAGAGATAATGAGACTGTACCATGTAGATGGTACCACAGCCAGAGATAATGAGACTGTACCATGTAGATGGTACCAACCAGCCAGAGATAATGAGACTGTACCATGTAGATGGTACCAACCAGCCAGAGATAATGAGACTGTACCATGTAGATGGTACCAACCAGCCAGAGATAATGAGACTGTACCATGTAGATGGTACCAACCAGCCAGAGATAATGAGACTGTACCATGTAGATGGTACCAACCAGCCAGAGATAATGAGACTGTACCATGTAGATGGTACCAACCAGCCAGAGATAATGAGACTGTACCATGTAGATGGTACCAACCAGCCAGAGATAATGAGACTGTACCATGTAGAGGGGGTCACCAGCCAGAGGGTGGTGCCTGGGCTATCTCAGGGGCCCCAGGATGGATATCATACCGGCTCCTAATAATGGGCCCCTGAAACCCCTCCACCACGCCCCCACCCCGTGCGGCCCTGGTACCGCCTGTCCGCTGGGGACAGATGGGTCAAGGGAAGAGGGGGGCTCATTAGGGCGGATATGCAAGGATGCAGTAAAAACTCTGTTTTCCTTTTTCTCTTTTTTTAAGACGTTTCCCAGGTGCTCCAGGAGATCACTTGCAGATGTAACGAGATGCTGCTGCTGCTCTGTCGTTGCAACACTGTAGGAGAGGAAGGAGGAATAGAGAGGAAGGAGGAGCAGGAGAAGGGAAGAGTAGAGAGGAGCAGAGAGGAAGGAGGAATAGAGAGGGAGGAGAAGTAGAGAGGGAGGAGAAGTAGAGAGGAGCGAGGAGCAGAGAGGAGCAGAGAGGGAGAGAAGTAGAGAGGAGGAGAAGTAGAGAGGGAGGAGAAGTAGAGAGGGAGGAGAAGTAGAGAGGAGCGGGAGCAGAGAGAGGAGCAGAGAGGGAGGAGAAGTAGAGAGGAGCAGAGAGGAGCAGAGAGGAGCAGAGAGGGAGGAGAAGTAGAGAGGAGCGAGGAGCAGAGAGGAGGGAAGAGTAGAGAGGAGCAGAGAGGAAGGAGAAATAGAGAGGAAGGAGGAGCAGAGAGGGAGGAGGAATAGAGAGGAAGGAGGAGCAGAGAGGGAGGAGAAGTAGAGAGGAGCAGAGAGGGGCAGAGAGGAGCAGAGAGGGAGGAGCAGAGAGGAGGAGGAATGAAGAGGGAAGGAGGAGCAGAGAGGGAGGAGGAATAGAGAGGAAGGAGGAGTAGAGAGGGAGGAGAAGTAGAGAGGAGCGAGGAGCAGAGAGGAGCAGAGAGGGAGGAGAAGTAGAGAGGGAGGAGAAGTAGAGAGGGAGGAGAAGTAGAGGGAGAGGAGCAGAGAGGAGCAGAGAGGGAGGAGAAGTAGAGAGGACAGAGAGGAGCAGAGAGGAGCAGAGAGGGAGGAGAAGTAGAGAGGAGCGGAGAGCAGAGAGGAGGGAAGAGTAGAGAGGAGCAGAGAGGAAGGAGAAATAGAGAGGAAGGAGGAGCAGAGAGGGAGGAGGAATAGAGAGGAAGGAGGAGCAAGAGAGGGAGGAGAAGTAGAGAGGAGCAGAGAGGGCAGAGAGGAGCAGAGAGGGAGGAGAAGTAGAGAGGAGCGAGGAGCAGAGAGGAGGGAAGAGTAGAGAGAGCATAGAGGAAGGAGGAATAGAGAGGAAGAGGAGCAGAGAGGGAGGAGAAGTAGAGAGGGAGGAGAAGTAGAGAGGAGCGAGGAGCAGAGAGGAGCAGGAGGGAGGAGAAGTAGAGAGGAGGCAGAGAGAGCAGAGAGGAGCAGAGAGGGGGAGAAGTAGAGAGGAGCGAGGAGCAGAGAGGAGGGGAGAGTAGAGAGGAGCAGAGAGGAGGAGAAATAGAGAGGAAGGAGGAGCAGAGAGGAAGGAGGAATAGAGAGGAAGGAGGAGCAGAGAGGGAGGAGGAGCAGAGAGGAGGGAGAGTAGAGAGAATCAGAGAGGAAGGAGGAGCAGAGAGGGAGGAGAAGTAGAGAGGAGCAGAGAGGAAGGAGGAATAAAGAGGAAGGAGGAGCAGAGAGGGAGGAGGAGCAGAGAGGAGGGAAGAGTAGAGAGAATCAGAGAGGAAGGAGGAGCAGAGAGGAGGAGAAGTAGAGAGGAGCAGAGAGGAGCAGAGAGGGAGGAGAAGCAGAGAAGAGCGAGGAGCAGAGAGGAGCAAGGAGGAGAGAGAGGGAAGAGTAGATATGGAGGAGGAGTAGAGAGGAGCAGAGAGGGAGGAGAAGCAGAGAGGAGCAGAGAGGAGCAGAGAGGGAGAGAAGCAGAGAAGAGCGAGGAGCAGAGAGGAGCAGAGGAGGAGAGAGAGGGAAAGTAGATATGGAGGAGGAGTAGAGAGGGAGCAAGGAGCAGAGAGAGGCAAGAGGAGAGAGGAGGAGAAGATAGAAGAGGAGCAGAGATAAGGAGGACAAGAAGGAAGGAGAAGCAGAGGGAAGGAGGAGCAGAGAGGAAGAGGAGCAGAGAGAGAGAAGCAGAGAGGAAGGAGGAGCAGAGAGGAAGGAGAGCAGAGAGGAGGAGGAGCAGAGGAAGGAGAAGCAGAGAGGAAGGAGGAGCAGAGAGGAAGAAAGCAGAGGAGAAGGAGAAGCAGGAAGAGAAAGGAAGAGGAGCAGAGAGGAGCAAGGGGAGAGAGGAGGAAGAGTAGAGATGAAGGAGGAGCAGAGAGGAGGAGTAGAGGAGCGAGGAGCAGAGAAGAGCAAGGAGGTGAGAGGAGGGAAGAGTAGAGATAAAGGAGGAGCAGAGAGGAGGAGGAGTAGACAGGAGCTAGGAGCAGAGACAAGCAAGGAGCAGAAGAGGAGCGAGGAGCAGAGAAGAGGAAGAGTAGAGAGGAGTAGAGATGAAGGAGGAGTAGAGGGTAGAGAGGAGCAGAGAGGAAGGAGGAGCAGAGAGGGGGAGGAGTAAGAGGAAGGAGGAGCAGAGAGGGGGAGGAGTAGAGAGGAAGAGGAGCAGAGAGGAAGGAGGAGCAGAGAGGAAGGAGGAGCAGAGAGGAGCGAGGAGCAGAGAGGAGGAGGAGTAGAGAGGAAGGAGAGCAGAGAGGAGGGAGGAGCAAAGGAGGGAGGAGACAGAGAGGAGCGAGGAGCAGAGAGGAGGAGGAGTAGAGAGGAAGGAGGAGTAGAGAGGAAGGAGAAGCAGAGAGGAAGGAGGAGCAGAGAGGAGAAGCAGAGAGGAGCGAGGAGCAGAGAGGAGGAGGAGTAGAGAGATGGGTTTATTCGTATTCCTGATCTGGAAGATGGAAGTTCTGTTCAGGCCCCCGTGGTCAGACTAATCCTTTGAGATATATGTTTTAGTGTGTTCATCTTAAAAAGGGATATTTTATGACTCATAACAACATTGTGAAGGTTATGTGATGCAGACGACATTGTTGTTTTAAACAACTTCCCCCTGGGTGAAGTAGAAGGCTAGCCCACCAGTAGAGTTTCACTAATACCACTTAGTTTGTGCCCATTTTTGTCCCAGACAACTATTGCCTTCTCAGATTTGCTGTCTCAAACATTTGAACTGTTTTACTGAAAGTAGTTTTTTTCTCATGTTAAGAGGAGCGTCACGTTAATGTTGGCTTGAGGTACAGGCATGATAACCAATCAGTTAACGCCTTCATTCAGTTTTAGAAATTGTTTTATTTGTAACAATTTCTGTGTATTTGGCAAGCTTTTGTCAGTACTAACATTCACATGTATAATATTTTAATGTAGATCACAATTGTATAAAAAAAAGTAGCATTTTTTGACCAACATTAAGCTAATGCTAAAATCTTGCTAACTGTATAATATACTGTAAATACATACTTTACTGTAATATTGTACAACACTAGTGAAATCAAACCAAAACTAAAGAGCACTACAATAACCACACACCGCCAATACGAGTGATGACCAGATCTACATATGCATAAAACACAACACCATTCCCCTCAGTTCTCCTGGAATCAGGCTTATCGCTAACCGCACAGCGGGGGCCCACTCTCGCACACTCAGAGGCTAAGTGGGTTCGGCCCCCAGAGGTCAGGCCCCATCATTTAGAGTGGTTATACATCTCAGCCTGCCTGCTCATAATGCACGGCCATGCAGATCAGTGATGTCACAAGTTGGCCATGCGAGCAGGGGCGACAGTGTGTGTGTGGACTCATCTTGTCTTTCTCTCCCTCTCTCCAGTCCCCCCTGCTGTCTACGGACAGTCAAAACTGACACAGAGCATACATGCCACAGTAGGCCAGAATCGCAACACCCGTCAATCTCAAGTGACTGACTGACTGACTGGCTGGCTGGCTGGCTGGCTGGCTGGTTGGCTGGCTGGCTGACTGGCTGGCTGGCTGGTTTGCTGACTGACTGGCTGGCTGGCTGGCGGACTGGCTGCTGACTGGCTGGCTGGCTGGCTGATTGGCTGGCTGACTGGCTGGCTGGCTGGTTTGCTGACTGACTGGCTGGCTGGCTGGCGGACTGGCTGGCTGACTGGCTGGCTGGCTGCCTGTCTGGTTTGCTAACTTACTGGCTGGCTGGCTGGCTGATTGGCTGGCTGATAGGCTGGCTGATTGGCTGGCTGATTGGCTGGCTGATTGGCTAGCTGATTGGCTAGCGGGTTGATTCAGTAAGTTCCAGTGGGCGTCTTAGGGCATGTCCACTGTAATGTACAGGAATATGATTATGGACCAATGTGATTATAAACTGGGGCAAAAACAAATGAATAATATCATAAACATGGAATTCTTTCAATCGCCTCGCCTCTCTCTGTCTATTTTCTCTCTCTCCTCTCTCTCTCTCTGCTCTCCTCTCTCTCTCTCTCTCTCTCCTACTTTCTCCACCTCCACTGTGACTCTCTCTCCTCCCTCTCTCTCTCCATCTCCTCTTCTTCCTGTCAGTCTGTCTCTTTTTTGTCTCATGCTCTACTGTATTTCGGTCGTTTCCTTTTTTTCTCTCTCTTTCCCCTGAACCACACACACGCCCAAAACACCCGCCACACACACACACACACACACACACACACACACACACACACACACCACACACCACACAACACACACAACACACCACACACACAACACACACACACACAACACACACACACACACACACACACACACACACACACAACACACAACACACACACCACCACACACAACACACTCACCCTAAAGTATCTCCTCCAAAAGAAAGGGAGGTCTCCTCCCAAGGACAGATGCTGCTATAGGTATGTCGACAGACAGTCAATCAGAGCCACCTGCAGTATGAAACTATAAGCAGATGAATTAAAGAAAGAGAGAAGAAGGGAGGGAGGGGGGTCTGCTTCCCATTTATCAGCATCCCACCAAGCAGCGCCGAGAGAGCTGGTGTTTCGTCTTGCCAGCATACAGGGCTAAGAAGGGGGCTGCAAGACTCTGAGACAGCGATTGACATCAGACTAATGATAATTCAATTAAAAAGGTTGCTCAAGTTCTTCCCTTTCTCTTTCTCTCTTTCTATCTCTCTCTCTTCTCTTTCTACCACATACGAAAATACACTCCCTTACTCTCTCCTCTCGCTCTCTCTCTTTTTTTCTCTCTCCTCTCTATCTCCTGGGGACCCCAGCATGGCCTAATTGAGGGGCGCCCCTCAGTGTCGGGTGATGACGAGAGGGGCGCCCCTCAGTGTCGGGGTGAATGACGAGAGGCTTGCCCAGTGGTCGGGGTGATGACGAGAGGCTTGCCCCTCAGTGTCGGGGTGATGAGAGAGGCTTGCCTCATGTCGGGGTGTGAACGAGAGGCTTCCGCTCAGTGTCGGGTGATGACGAGAGGCTTGCCCCTCGTGTCGGGTGATGACGAGAGGCTTGCCCTCAGTGTCGGGGTGATACGAGGGCTTGCCCTCGTGTCGGGGTGATGAGAGAGGCTTGCCCCTCGTGTGGGTGATGACGAGAGGCTGCCCCTCAGTGTCGGGGTGATGACGAGAGGCTTGACCCTCAGTGTCGGGGTGATGACGAGAGGCGCCCCTCGGTGTCGGGTGATGACGCGAGGCTTGCCCCTCCAGTGTAGGGGTGATGACGAGAGGGGCGCCCCTCAGTGTCGGGGTGATGACGAGAGGCTTGCCTCAGTGTCGGGTGATGAGACGCTAGTGTCGGGTGAGAGGACTTGCCCCTCGGTGTCGGGGTGATGACGAGAGGCGCCCCTTCGTGCGGGTGATGACGACGAGGCTGCCCCTCAGTGTCGGGGTATGACGAAGGGGCGCCCTCGGGTGGGGTGATGACGAGAGCTTGCCCCTCAGTGTAGGGGTGATGACGAGAGGGGGCGCCCCTCAGTGTCGGGTGATGACGAGAGGCTGCCTAGGTCGGTTGCACTCCTCGTCGGGTATGGAAGATCCCTCGTAGTGGCGGTGATGACGAGAGGGGCGCCCTCGGTGTCGGGTGATGACGAGAGGGTGCGCCCCTCGGTGTCGGGTGATGACGAGAGGGGCGCCCTGTGTCGGGTGATGACGAGAGGGGCGCCCCCGCAACGTGTCCCAGAGGCAGCTCTCCTAATTGGTTAATTAATCCTCACAAAGGCTTGTCTGCAGTGCCAGAGGCGTGAGTGCTGAGAGGAAGTGGGGAGGTAGAAGGGGTGTGTGATGGAGGGGAGGAGGGGGTGGCGGGGAGTGAGTAAAGAGTTTGACAATGACATCAACGTTCGCCCAAGGGATAGAAGCTGGACATCTGAACGTGTAGCACAAAGTCCGTATCCGATCTCCTGCAATGGGTTTTTCGTCTCTCTCGGCTGTTTTTTCTAAATTCCCGTAAGGGTAGCTCACTGAGGTTGCAAGCGTACAGCTTTTTAAATGTACAATGTTCAAACAAGGGCCTCCTGAGTGGCGCAGCAGTCTAAGTCACTGATCGCAGTGCTAGAGGCGTCACTACTGACCCTGGTCCCAGCGGTCTCAGTCACTGCATCGCAGTGCTAGAGGCGTCACTACTGACCCTGGTCCAGCGGTCTAAGTCACTGCATCGCAGTGCTAGAGGCGTCACTACTGACCCTGGTCCAGCGGTCTCAGTCACTGCACACGCAGTGCTAGAGGCGTCACTACTGACCCTGGTCCAGCGGTCTAAGTCTCTGCATCGCAGTGCTAGAGGCGTCCACTACTGACCCTGGTCCAGCGGTCTCAGTTCTCAGTCCACTGCATCGCAGTGCTAAGAGGCGTCCTACTGACCCTGGTTCAGCGGTCTAAGTCACTGCATCGCAGTGCTAGAGGCATCACTACTGACCCTGGTCCAGCGGTCTCAGTCACTGCATCGCAGTGCTAGAGGCGTCACTACTGACCCTGGTTCAGCGGTCTAAGTCACTGCATCGCAGTGCTAGAGGCGTCACTACTGACCCTGGTCCAGCGGTCTAAGTCACTGCAACGCAGTGCTAGAGGCGTCACTACTGACCCTGGTTCAGCGGTCTAAGTCACTGCATCGCAGTGCTAGAGGCGTCACTACTGACCCTGGTTCAGCGGTCTCAGTCACTGCATCGCAGTGCTAGAGGCGTCACTACTGACCCTGGTCCCAGCGGTCTAAGTCACTGCATCGCAGTGCTAGAGGCGTCACTACTGACCCTGGTCCAGCGGTCTCAGTCACTGCATCTCAGTSYTAGAGGYGTCACTACAGATCAGAGTTCGATCCCGCGGTGTGTCGCAGCCGGCTGCGCCTGGGAAACCCATAAGGCGTTGCCTAATTGGCCGACCGTCGTCCGGGTTAGGGGAGTGTTTTGCCGGCCGGGATGTCCTTGTCCCATCTCGCTCTAGCGACTCCTGTGGTGGTCTGGGCGCATGCAGGCTGACGCTGTCACCAATTGGACGGTGTTTCTTCCGACACATTGGTGCGGCTGGCTTCCGGGTTAAGCGAGCAGTGTGTCAAGAGCAGTGGGGCTTGGCAGGGTCATGTTTCGGAGGACGCATGGATCTCGACCTTCACCTCTCCCGAGTCCATATGGGAGTTGCAGCGATGGGACAAGACCGTAAATACCAATTGGGGGGGAGGAGTAACACTTTGAAATAATAATAATAATTKTAAAAAATTTACCTCCAAAGATATTTCACTACTATATTAGCCCACACAGCTACAAGGATGTACTTTCATGCTAGGTTTAGGACATCATATTGAAGCTTATAAAGGTAAAGGAGGTAAAGCTCCGCCTTATCTCAGCTCACTCGTCACCATAGCAACACCCACCCGTAGCACGCGCTCCAGCAGGTATATCTCACTGGTCATCCCCAAAGCCAACACCTCCTTTGGTCGCCTTTCCTTCCAGTTCTCTGCTGCTAATGAATGGAACGAATTGCAAAAATCACTGAAGTTGGAGACTTATATCTCCCTCACTAACTTTAAGCGTCAGCTGTCAGAGCAGCTTACCGATCACTGCAGCTGTACACAGCCCATCTGTAAATAGCCCATCCAACCAACTACCTACCTCATCCCCATATATATTTTTATTTTTCTGCTCTTTTGCAAACCAGTATTTCTACTTGCACATCCTCATCTGAAAAATATATCACTCCAGTGTAAATTGCTCAAATATAATTACTTTGCCACTATTGGCCTATTTATTACCTTACCTCCTTACTTCATTTGCACACACTATATACAGATTTTCTATTTTGTTATAGACTGTATGTTTGTTTATCCCATGTGTAACTCTGTGTTATTGTTTTTGTCACACTGCTTTGCTTTATATTTACCAGGTCGCAGTTGTAAATGAGAACTTGTTCTCAACTGGCCTACCTTGTTAAATAATGGTGAAATAAAAAAATAAAAAAATAAAAATAGAGACCCCAACTGATATATAAAACAATCTTAAAATGATCTACTTAGGTTTAGATACAAGCATCATGAAACCTCTAACACAATAAATGAATTTGACTTGGTGAAAATCAGTTTTTTTACCTAACTTGCTTACCACTTTTTCCATGTGGTTTCTTCCTTCACAGACTCCATTAAATTATRATCTCTTCCTAAATATTTGGTCAAATTATWYRTTTTGTGTATGGTTTCCTAGAAACAAGGGTGGCTCAACTTACCACTTTGGCTCAACATACCCCACTCTCCCATATAGCCAATTTTGACTTTTCAGCTTGCCCATCGAGCGGAAATTGCACAGTTCTGCCTCCAGGACAAGACTCATGAAAATAAACATCAACCTGCACCAAGATGGCCGATGTCAAACAAAATGCTTGTCTTGGACACATTGGGCCTGAGGCCAAGACAAACGCAGCCACAAACAGGGACAAGGACAAACACAGCCACATAACAGGAAACAGGACAAACACAGCCACATAACAGGAAACAGGACAAACACAGCCACATAACAGGAAAACAGGACAAACGACAAAACATAGCAGATAACAGGACAAACACAGCCACATAGCCCAAACAGGAAACAGGACAAACACAGCCACATAACAGGAAACAGGACAAACACAGCCACACAACAGGGACAAGGACAAACACAGCCACACAACAGGAAACAGGACAAACACAACCACATAAACAGGAAACAGGAACAAACACAGCCCACATAACAGGAAACAGGTCAACGCAATCCACATAACAGGAAACAGGACAACACAGCCACATAACAGGAAACAGACAAACATAACCACACAACAGGAAACAGGACAAATACAGCCACATAACAGGAAACAGGACAAACACAACCACACAACAGGAAACAGGACAAACACAGCCACATAACAGGAAACAGGACAAAACACAACCATACAACAGGAAACAGGACAAACACAGCATACAACAGGAAACAGGACAAACACAGCCACACAACAGGAAACAGGACAAACACAGCCATACAACAGGAAACAGGACAAACACAAGCCACATAACAGGAAACAGGACAAACACAGCCACACAACAGGAAACAGGACCAAACAGCCACATAAGAGGAAACAGGACAAACACAGCCATACAACAGGAAACAGGACAAACACAGGCCACATAACAGGAAACAGGGACAAACACAGCCACACAACAGGAAACAGGACAAACACAGCCACACAACAGGAAACAGGACAAACACAGCCCACAACAGGAACAGGACAAACACAGCCACACAACAGGAAACAGGACAAACCACAGCCACATAACAGGAAACAGGACGAACACAGCCACACACAGGAAACAGGACAAACACAGCCACACAACAGGAAACAGGACAAACAACAGCCACATAACAGGAAACAGGACAAAACAGCACACAAACAGGAAAGGACAACACAGCCACACAACAGGAAACAACAAACACAGCCATACAACAGGAAACAGGACAAACACAGCCACACAACAGGACAAACAGAACAAACACAGCCACAAACAGGAAACAGGACAAACACAGCCATACAACAGGAAACAGGACAAACACAGCCACACAACAGGAAACGCGAAACACAAGCACATAACAGGAAACAGGACAAACACACCATACAACAGGAAACAGTACCAAAACAAGACACACAACAGGAAACAGGACAAAACACAGCACATAACAGGAAACAGGACAAACACAGCCACACAACAGGGACAAGGACAAACACAGCCACACAACAGGAACAGGACAAACAAAGCCACAAACAGGCCTTCTTAGTTTAGGATCAGGGATGTTAAAGTGAAACATACAAGTTAATGAAACAAACACCTATGTTTCACACACACACACACACACACACCACACACACACACACACACACACACACACACACACACACACCACACACACCACACACCACACCACACACACACACACACAACACACACACCACACACACACACACACACACAACACCACACACACACACACACACACACACACCACACCAACATGCACTAGGATCACATGGGAACTTGGTCATTAAACAGCAGGACTCGTCCCCCATCCCCCTTGTCATAGGACCTGTATCCAGCTCTGTGCCACGCTAAAGAATATGCCCCCAATACAGAGGGGAACTCAACTGTGCTCAACTGAAAACATTGTCCCCTCTGTAACGTAACGAGGTGTCAACAGTGAATATAGTGATGAGAATCAAACACATTTACACTGTCATAAGATGGAGTTGAGGGGCAAGTGTAACCCTGAAATGACTATAGATCTAGCAAGACAGAATGGAAGTAGAGAAGAAATGTAGTGGTAAATCTTGGCGATCTAAAAACAATGACAAGGACTATCTAGTGTATGTCAGTGCTTCCCAATCAAAATCATTCAAGCTTATTGCAGCCTTGTTTAGTGTGTCCAGTGACCACGTAAATTGATTATAAACCAGTCCAGATTAAAATTCCAAAGCAGTTTTATTTACAAGGAGTTGTCAGAAGTGATGTAGAAGTCCGCTTTCAGGTCCAAGTCCACCACGGATACTGTCGTTCGTGTCCGTGTGGACGTGTGTGAAAGGAAAGCATGTGGCATGTTATGGATGTACACCACTGAAATGCTGGCCTGTGCATCTGCCGGTGTGTGTGTGTACGTGTGTTATTCTACAGAGTGTTTGAGTTGAGAGTGTCAGTGCCTGCTGCTGTTGTGTGTCCCTATTCCCTGCCGCAAAAGACATCTAAGAGAAGGCGAAGAGTGTCAAAAGGGATTTGGCCGGGATGGGCCGCACGGCACGCTGCCATTCACATCGAATCAGCGCCACGGCGAGCCCCACTCAGCCTCCGGGAACACCCAGCGCCCTCTTACCGGTAGAAGCCCCTCCCCCACTCCCTGCACCACAACCCCCCCACCCCGGACCCACATCCGTCCCCCCAAGACCAACATCCGCCCCCCTTTCCCGCCTGAGAGCCCCATCTCCACCACGGCCTCAGCGCCCAGCCCCCAGTCAACCCCCTTGCTCAATCTGCACACACACACACACACACACACCCACACACAACACACACACACACACCACCACACACACACACACACACACAACCACACACACACAACACACACCACACACACACAACACACACACACACACACACACACACACACACACACACCCATGCCAGTGTGCTGTTCCATTTCCATTTATCGCCTTTCATCCCTGGCACCACCACTCTCTCTTTCTCTATCTTTTTTTCCCTGCGATTTTCAGAGAAATAGCTAGGCGCCAGATTAGGTTTGGCTGCCTCTGTTGAGTTACCAGCTAAAATAAAATATTCCCAGGATGACTCCTATTGCCTGGAGACGTTTTACGGCTTTGTACATGCTGTTGGACACACAAACACACACACACCACACTGCTGCGTTTCCCTACATACAATGTGAGACAGTAGACGAGGCAAGGGGAGGATTCCCCTCCAGCTCTCCTGTCCCCTAAACCCTTAACCTCATCATGACCTCCCCCATCCCCTAAACCCTTAACCTTATCATCACTCCACTCCATCCTGTCCCCTAATCCTATCTCATCATCACCTCCACTCATCCCCTAAACCCTTACTCATCTCCACTCATCGCCTAAACCCTTCTTACATCACCTTCCACTTCATCCCCTAAACCCTTAACCTCATCATCACTTCCACTCATCCTGTCCCCTAACCCTCACCTCATCATCACCTCCTCTCATCGTGTCCCCGAAAACCTTTGCCTTGTCATCACCCTCCACTCATCCCCTAAAACTTTACCTCATCATCACCTCCACTCATCCCCTAAACCCTTTACCTCATCATCACCTCCACTTATCCCCTAACCCTTATCTCATCAATCACCCTCACTCATCATATCCCCCTAAACCCTTTGCCTTGTCATTCACCTCCACTCATCCCTTTAACCATTTACCTCATCATCACCTCCACTCATCATGTCCCCCTAAACTCTTAACCTCATTATCACTCCACTCATTCCCTAAACCCTTTACCTCATTATCCCTTCCAGCCATCCCCTAACCCCTTAACCCTCATTATCACCTTCACGCATCCCCTAAACCCTTAACCTCATTATCACTCCACGCATCCCCTAAACCCTTAACCTGCATTATCACCTTCCACTATCCCCTAAACCCTTAACCTCATCATCACCTCCCCTATCCCCTAAACCTCATCATCACCTCCACTCATCCCCTAAACCCTTAACCTCATCGTCACCTTCACTCATCATGTCCCACCTAAACCCTTTAAGACTCATTCATCACCTTCACTCATCATGTCCCCCTAAAACCTCATAACCCTCAATCTATCACCTTCACTCATCCCCTAACCCTTATCCTCGATCACTCACCTCCACTATCCCTAAACCCTTAACCTCATCTTCACCTTCACTCATCATGTCCCCTAAACCCTTAAACTTCATCATCACCTCTCAACTCATCTGTCCCTAAACCCTTAAACTCTCATCCATCCTTTCACTCATCCTGCCCCCTTAAACCCTTAAACCCTCATCATCACCCCCCACTTCACCCCTAAAACTTTACCTCATCTATTCACTTTCCACTCACCCCAAAACCCTTAACCTCATTATCACTCCACCATCCCCTAAACCCTTACCTCATCATCACTTCCACTCATTCCTGTACCCCCTTAAACCCTTAACCTCATCATCACCTCCCACTCATCCCCTAACCCTTAACCTCATCATCACCTCCACTCACCCTAAACCCTTAACCTCAATCATACCTACCCCGATCCCCTTAAACCCTTAACCCATCATCACCTCCACTCATTCCCCTATAAACCCTTAACCCATCATCAGCCTTCACTCATTCATGTTTCCCTAACCTTAAACATATCACCTTCACTCATCCCCTAAAACCTTAACCTCATCATCCCTTCACTCATCATGTCCCCCTAAAACCCTAACCTCATCATCACCTTCACTCATCCTGTCCCCTAAACCTTTACCCTCATTCATCACTCACTCATCCCCTAAACCATTAACCTCATATCACACTCCACTCATCCCACCATTACACTCTCACTCACACATCTGTACCTACACCTCATCACCTTCCCACTATCCATGCACCCTAAACCCTTAACCTCCATCATCACCTTCCAACTCATCCCCTTAACCCTTAACTCTCTCACCTCCCTCCATCCCTAAACCGCTTAACCTCATCATCACCTCCACTCATTCCCCTAAACCCTTAACCTCATCATCACCTTCACTCCAATCCTCTCCTCCTTAAACCTTTACCTCATCATGACTTCACTCATCCCCTAAACCCTTAACCTCATTATCACCTTCACTCATCCTATCCCCTTTACCCTATCATCACTTCCACTCATCCTGCCCCCTAAACCCTTAACCTCATCATCACCTCCACTCATCCCTAATCCCTTTACCTATCATCACTTCCACTCATCCTGCCCCCCTAAACCCTTAACCTCATCATCACCTTCACTCATCCCCTAAACCCTTAACCTCATCATCACCTCACTCATCCCACTAAACCCTTACTCATCACACTTCACCATCCGTCCCCCTAAAACCCTTTCACCACATCATCACTCCAACTCATCCTGTTCACCCTAAACCCCTCACCTCATTCATATCACCTCCACTCATCCTGTCCCCTAAACCCTTAAACCTCATATCAACCTCCACTCACTCCCTAAACCTTACCTCATTATCACCTCCACTCATCCCTAAACCCTTAATCTCATCATCACCTCCATCATCCCCTAACCCTTAACCTTTTTTTTCAATCCATCATCTTCTACTCATCATGTCCCCTAAACCTTAACCTCATTATCACCTCCACTCATCCCACCCTAAATCCACTTTTACCTCATTATCTCACCTCCACTCATCCCCTAAACCTTTAACACTCATCATACACTTCACTCATCATGTCCCACTAAACCCTAACTCATATCACCTTCCACATCCCCTAAACCCTTTACCTCATTATCACCTCCATCTCCCCTAAACCCTTACCTCACATCACCTCCACTCATCCCTAAACCTTAACCCATATCATCTTCCACTCATCATGTCCCACTAAAACCCTTAACCTCATTATCATCTCCACTCATCCCTAAAACCCTTACCTCATCATCACTTCACTCATCCCCTAAACCCTTAACCTCATCATCACCTCCACTCATTCCCCCTAAACCCTTAAACCTAGTCATCACCTCAACTCATCCCCTAACCCTAACCTCATCATCATCCTACACTCATCCCCCTAAACCCTTACACCTCATCATCACCTCCCTGCATCCCCTAAACCCTTAACCCATCATTCACCTCACTCATCCCCTAAACCCTTTAACCTCAATCATCAACTTTCACTCATCATTCCCCTAAACCCTTAACCTTCATCATCACCTCCACTCATCCCCTAAACCTTTACCTCACATCACTTCCACATCTGTCCCCTAACCCTACCTCTATACCACTACCCCCTTAACCTTACTCATCATCACTTCACCATCCCCTTATAAACCCTTAACACTCATCCATTACCTCACTCATCCCCCTAAAACCTCTTAACCTCATGCATCACCCTCATTCACTCATCATGTCCCTAAACCCTTAACCTCATCATCACCTCCACTCTCTACCCTTATAATCCTTAACCTCATCATCACTTTTCACTCATCATGTCCCTAAACCTTAACCTCATCATTCACCTCACTCATCCCCTAAACCTTTACCTCATCATCACTTTCCACTCTCCTGTCCCCCTAACCCTTAACCTCATCATCACTTCCACTCATCCCCTAAACCTTAACCTCATCATCACCTCCCCGCTCCCCTAAACAACCTGTTAACCTTCATCATCACCTCCACATCCCTAACCTTAACCTCATCATCACCTTCACTCAATCATGTTCCCCTAAACCCTTACCGTCATCATCACTTCACTCATCCCCTAAACCCTTACCTCATCATCACTTCACTCATCTGTCCCCTAAACCCTTAACCTCTATCATCACCTTCACTCATCCCCTAAACCCTTAATCTCATCCTCACCTCCACTCATCCCCCACCCTTCACCTTTTTCCATTTTCATCACCTCCTCTCATCCTGTCCCCCTAAACTTTACCTCATCATCACCTCCCTCATCCCCTAAACCTCTAACTCATTCATCACCTCCATCATCCCTAAACCCTTAACCTCATTCTCACCTCCACTCATCCCTAAACCCTTAACCTCATCATCACCTTCACTCATCCTGTCCCCTAAACCCTTAAACCTCATCATCACATTCACTCATCCCTAAACCCTTAACCTCATCATCACCTTCACTCATCCTGTTCCCTAAACCCTTAACCTCATTCATCACCTTCATTCATCCTGTCCCCCTAAACCCTTAAACCTTCATCATCACCTCCACTCATCCCCTAAACCCTTCCCTCATCATCACTTCACTCATCCCCCTAAACCCTTAACCTCATCATCACCTCCACCCATCCCCAACCCCTAACCTCTATCATCAACCTTTCACTCATCATGTCCCCTAAACCTTACCTCATCATCACCTTCACTCCTCCCCTAAACCCTTTTAACCTCATCATCACCTTCACTACTCCTGGCCCCCTAAACCCTCACCTCATCTCACCTCAGTCATCCTGTCCCCAACTAACCCTTAACCTCTTATCACCTCCACTCATCCCCTAAACCTTTAACCTCATCATCACCTTTCACTCTCTTCCTGTTCCCCTAAACCCTTTACCTCATCATTCACTTCCAGTCATCCTGTTCCCTAAACCCTTACCTCATCATCACTTCCACTCATCCTGCTTCCCTAAGTTTTGTGAGACAAAATAATAAACACATAGAAACCATTAAAAAAACAGCAAACCAGCTCAAGGGATTTAAATTGGAAAAGTCTGTTTCCAAAGTCTTTTCCCACGCATAATAGAGATATATGTGATTGTATAAAATATAAGCAAGGTTTGAAATGATCATGTTTCATGCAAATATTACATCTGTTTGGGCTACAAATTATATAGCATAAATAAAACTTACAAGTAGCATCACAAAGGTCATAAGTGATGGATTAAACAGCCCTGTATAATGTAAAAATGTTTTCAATTAAACCTAGTGAAATGCCCTCTTATAAATGCAAAACCATAAATAAATACTTTATTCAGTAATATGTCTGCACAGGGACATACACTTTTAATACACTGTTCCTATATTGACTCTAGAGACGGGGGTTAGGGGACAGCGGGTCTTAGGGGACGGGAGGGCGAAACGGGGTTAGGGATGGGGGTGTAGGGGTTACGGGACTCGGGGCGAACGGGTGGATGGACCGGGGTTAGGGGACGTGGAGCGAACGGAAGGGTTAGGGCGACGGGGCTGTAGGGGAACGGCGGCCCAAACGGTTTCAATGGGCGGTTAACGGGGTTAGGGACTCGGGGTTAATGGGACGGGGGGTTAGGGGACGGGGGCGATCGGGGGTTATACGCATTGCGGATGCATATGTCAACGCTGCATACGTCGGATCAATTTAAATAGCTTTTTAAAGCTGCAATGTTTATAACCTCCAATCAGATTGTATCCCGGCCATAATCTAATGAGACCATGTTAGTATAACCTCACAAGGCAGCTGCTGCATATGACAGGAAGAGGAACACCCCTGCTAGGTTATCCACCGTGGCACAGACACTAAATACAGTATTTCACCTTTAAAAACAAACACTACCAACTCTTGCTTCTGTGACAGCTGTCGACTGTCTGACTTCCGAGCAAACTTACCAAGGCTTGGAAGTCAGATAACATGAGCACCTAATAATCAAGTATTCCTTGTATGTCCGTTCAGTTTGTCGGCTAGATTCTAAAGACACGTGTCCCAAATGGCACTCTATTCCCCATGGGCCCTGGTCAAAAGTAGTGCACTAAATAGGGAATAGGGTGCCATTTAGGATGTATGCCATGTTGCCAGTGTATTAGTCAGCTACTGATTTGTGTTTCTTCTCTTTGCTTTGACGTGTTTACTGTATATACCCTTTAGAAGTGAAGAGGAGAGGTTGTAGAGGGAAGCGCTAGGCTGTAGCTCAGAGCACAAATGACCTGTGACCAGCAGATGTGGCATCCTGGTTTTGTGAGGTGAACATTACTAACAGATCTGGGTAAAAAAAAAATAATAATAATAATGTCAAATGCTCTAACTGGGCTTGATTGAGTTTGGCTGTTACAGTATAACTAATAGAACAATCCCAGTGCAAACCCTGTCCACCCAGCACAGGCAAAAGCAAACTCTCAACACAATTTAAAGGTCTTCGAATAGTATTTGAACCCAGGTCTGATTCCTAGTGAGCCAATTAAATGTTAACGATTTTGTGAGGTCAGCATTTCTAGGGGAGCTAATTCGTACGTCAACTAAGTATTTCAGACATGGATTTCACCTCTGAAAGTGTCTAAATAAGAACTAGGAAGGTCAGGATGTGCAACGCTTCCAAATGTCACTTTACAATTTGGCCTCATCCCATGTTACTCTAGTGTCTACCTTCTCCAAAGGTTTAGCAGACTTGCTCAATGTGGTTAAAAACGTTTGAACGTGTCCGAACAGGACGATTGTTCACAGGCTGCACATTTTCCCTTCTCAAGGGATTGCTGTTGACTGGCCTGCTATGGGGAGGAGGTGCAGCTGTAAACGTACTTCTATGTACTGTATACGTAAAGTGTGTATTTACAGGGCCTTCAGAAAGTATTCACACCACATTAATTATTCCACATTTTGTTGTTTTACAGTCTGTATTCAAAATGGATTAAACATATTTTTTTCTCTCTCACCCATCTTACACACAATACACCATAATGACAACGTTTAAATGTGTTTTTAGAAATGTTGGCAAATGTATTGAAAATGAAATACAGAAATATCTAATTTACATAATTATTCACACCCCTGAGTCAATACATGTTATTTTTCACTTTTGGCAGTGATTACAGCTGTGAGTCTTTCTGGGTAAGTCTCTAAGAGCTTTGCACTCATGGATTGTACAATGCTTGCACATTATTCTTTTTAAAGTTGTTCAAGCTCTCAAGTTGGTTGTTGATCATTGCTAGACAGCCATTTTCAAGTCTTGCCAAAGATATTTAAGCCGATTAAAGTCAAAACTGTAACTAGGCCACTCAGGAATATTCCGTGTTGTCTTGGTAAGCAACTCCAGTGAATATTTGGGCCTTGTGTTTAAGGTTATTGTCCTGCTGAAAGGTAAATTAGTCTCCCAGTGTCTGTTGGAAAGCAGACTGAGCAAGGTTTTTCCTCTAGGATTTTGCCTGTGCTTAGCGCTATGCCGTTTCTTTTCATCCTAAAAAACTCCCTAGTCCTTGCCGATGACAAGCATACCCATAATATCATGCAGCCACCACCATGTTTGAAAATATGAAGAGTGTGATGTGTTGTGTTGGATTTTCCCCAAACATAACGCTTTGTATTCAGGACAAACAGTTAATTTCTTTGTCACATTTTTTACAGTTTTACTTTAGTGCCTTTTTGCAAACAGGATGCATGTTTTGGAATATTCTGTACATTTCACTCTGTCATTTAGGTAAGTGTTGCGTAGCAACTACAATGTTGTTGATCAAGCAGTTTTCTCCTATCACAGCCATTAAACTCTGTAACTGGCAACTGAGCTAGGAAGGATGCCAGTATCTTTGTAGTGACTGGGTGTATTGATACACCATCCAAAGTGTCATTAATAACTTCACAATGCTGAAAGGGATATTCAACGTCTGCTTTTTTTTAGGTGCCTTTCTTTGTGAGGCATTGGAAAACCTCCCTGGTCTTTGTGGATGAATCTGTGTTTGAAATTTACTGCTCGACTAAGGGACCTTTCAGACAAGTGTATGTGTGGGGTACAGAGATGAGGAAGTCATTCAAAAATAATGTTAATCACTATTACTGCACACAGAGTGAGTCCATGCAACTTATTATGTGACTTGTTAAGCAACTATTTACAACTGAACATATTTAGGCTTGTCATAACAAAGGGGTTGAATACTAATTGACAAGACATTTCAGATTTAAATTTTTAATTGATTTGTAAAAATGTCTAAAAACAGAATTCCACTTTGACATTATGGGGTACTGTGTGTAGGCCAGTGACACAAAATCTTTGTGACACAACAAAATGTGGAAAAAGTCAAGGGGTGTTTATGTGTGCTGTAGGTTTGTATTAGTACAGTAGTTATATGTATAGTACAGTAGCTATATGATTAGTAAAGTAGCTATATGTATAGTACAGTACCTGTATGTATAGTACAGTAAATGTACGTACAGTACAGTAGCTATATGTATAGTACAGTACCTGTATGTATAGTACAGTAAATATACGTACAGTACAGTAGTTATATGTATAGTACAGTAGTTAAGTGTATAGCACAGTAGCTATATGTATAGTACTGTAGCTATATGTATAGTACAGTAGCTATATGTATAGTACTGTAGTTAATTGTATAGTACAGTAGTCATATTTATAGTAGTATAGTTATATGTATAGTACAGTAGCTATATGTATAGGACATAAGCTGTATCCAAGATGGCGTAGCAGTCTTAGAATCCAAGATGGCTAAAATCCAAGATGGCGTAGCAGTCAGACGTCTTTGTCTTTGTCCTGTCATGTCCCTTGTATATAGCTTTTTATATCTTTTTAAAATATTTTCCTAAACCTCAACTTCTAAATACTCTCCTGCGACCCGCCTCACCCAATGTGGCGTGGATCTGTTTTTTTCTCAAGTATTTCTATTTCCTTCGGATCTGGAATCCCTCAACTGAAGCTAGCCAGCTAACTACCTACCAGCTATCAGTCAGCAAACCACTGCTAGCGGTCATCAGCTAACCTTTAGCTCGGAAAGCTCTCGTCAGTTCGTACAATGTGACTCAAACCAGAGTATAACGGACCTATTTCTTTCTCTCCATATCCCAGGATTCCTACCGCAAACTCTGAACATTTTCATCTGGATCTTCGCAACTAGCTAACCGCAATCACGGGTGACTACTCCTGGCTAGTGTTTCCATCCCGGAGCAAGCACCAATTAGCCTGAAGCTAGCCCGGCTAGGGCTCCTGGGCTACCACCGAAGTCCACTCCTGGGCTACAATATCCGGACCCCTTCTACTGCCGATACGGGGAACGGAACCCCGCCGATCCTCTACGACTGGAATACCGACATAATCTGCCCGAGGATTCCAACAGGCCCCTCAGGCGCGACGTCCGCTGAAGGCCCATTCTAATAACCGCGGCCTGCTAGCTAGAGCTACTTGGAACCCTACTAATCCACGACTGGTCTATCGACGTCACCGCAAGAAGAGGCAAAAACAGACTTACCTCCATCACGACGTCCCCCAAAGGCCCTTCTGCTAACTTGCTAGCCCCGGTCTACTAACTGCTAGCTTGCTAGCCCCGGTCTGCTAACTGCTAGCTTGTTTGCCCCGGTGGGCTAACTGCTAGCTTGCTTGCCCCGGTCTGCTAACTGCTTGCTTGCTAACCCTGTCTGCTAACTGCTAGCTTGTTAGCCCCGGACTGCTACCTGCTAGCTTGTTAGCACCGGCCTACTAACTGCTAGCTTGTTAGCACCGGCCTGCGAACTGTCTGAATCGCCGTGTCCCCAGCCAGCCCAACCACTCTCTGGACCCATATGTTCACTTGGCGGCGCATGCCTCTCTCTAATATCAATATACCTCGTCCATCACTGTCCTGGTTAGTGATTACTGTCTTATTTCACTGTAGAGCCTCTAGCCCTGCTCAATATGCCTTAACCAACCATGTTGTTCCACCTCCTACATATGCGATGACATCACCTGGTTTAAACATCTCTAGAGACTATATCTCTCTCATCATTATTCAATGCCTAGGTTTACCTCCAATGTACTCACATCCTACCATACATTAGTCTGTACACTATGCCTTGAATCCATGCTATCGTTCCCAGAAACCTGCTCCTTTTACTATCTGTTCCGAACGTGCTAGACGGCCAGTTGGTATAGCCTTTAGCCGTACCCTTATTCTACTTCTCCTCTGTTCCTCTGGTGATGTAGAGGTTAATCCAGATCCTGCAGTGCCTAGCTCCACTCCCACTCCCCAGGTGCTCTAATTTGTTGGCTTCTGTAACCATAAAAGCCTTGGTTTCATGCATGTTAACATTAGAAGCCTACTCCCTAAGTTTGTTTTACTCACTGCTTTAGCACACTCTGCCAGTTCGGATGTCTTAGCCGTGTCTGAATCCTGGCTTAGGAAAACCACMAAAAACCCTGAAATCTCCAYCCCTAACTATAACATTTTCCGCCAAGATAGAACTGCCAAAGGGGGCRGTGTTRCAATCTACTGCAAAGATAGCCTGCAGAGTTCTGTCTTACTATCCAGGTCTTTACCCAAACAATTCGAGCTTCTACTTCTAAAAATGTACCTTTCCAGACAAGTTGCCGCTTGCTATAGACCACCCTCTGCCCCCAGCTGTGCCCTTGACACCATATGTGAATTGATTGCCCCCCATCTATCTTCTGAGCTCGTGCTACTAGGWGACCTAAACTGGGACATCCTACAATCTAAGCTTGATGCCCTCAATCTCACACAAATTATCAATGACCCTACCAGGTACAACCCCAAATCCGTAAACACGGGCACCCTCATATATATCATCCTAACTAACTCGCCCTCCAAATGCACCTCTGCTGTTTTCAATCAAGATCTCAGCGATCACTGCCTAATTGCCTGCATCCGTAATGGGTCTGCGACCAAACGACCACCCCTCATCACTGTCAAACGCTCCCTAAAACACTTCTGCGAGCAGGCCTTTCTAATCGACCTGGCCGGGGTATYCTGGAATGACATTGACCTCATCCCGTCAGTARAGGATGCCTGGTTATTCTTTAAAAGTGCCTTCCTCACCATCTTAAATAAGCATGCCCCATWMAAWWWWTTTAAAACTAGGAATAAATATAGTCCTTGGTTCACTCCAGACCTGTCTGCCCTTGACCAGCACAAAAACCTCCTGTGGCGTTCTGCATTATCATCGAATAGCCCCCATGATATGCAMMTTTTCAGGGAAGTTAGGAAAAAATATACACAGRCAGTTAGGAAAGCTAAGGCTAGCTTTTTCAAACAGAAATTTGCATCCTGTAGTACAAACTCAAAAACGTTCTGGGACACTGTAAAGTCCATGGAGAATAAGAGCACCTCCTCCCAGCTGCCCACTGCGCTGAGGCTAGGAAACACTATTACCACCGATAAACCCACTATAATTGAGAATTTCAATAAGCATTTCTCTAGAGCTGGCCATGGTTTCCACCTGGCTACCCCTACCCCGGTCAACTGCACCCTCCACAGCAACCCGCCAAAGCCCCCACCATTTCTCCTTCACCCAAATCCAGATAGCTGATCTTCAGAAAGAGCTGCAAAATCTGGACCCCTACAAATCAGCTGGGCTAGACAATCTGGACCCTCTCTTTCTAAAATGATCTGCCGAAATTGTTGCAACCCCTATTACTAGCCTGTTCAACCTCTCTTTCGTATCGTCTGAGATTCCCAAAGATTGGAAAGCTGCCGTGGTCATCCCCCTCTTCAAAGGGGGTGACACTCTAGATCCAAACTGCTACAGACCTATATCTATTCTACCCTGTCTTTCTAAGGTCTTCGAAAGCCAAGTTAACAAACAGATTACCGACCATTTCGAATCCCACCGTACCTTCTCCGCTATGCAATCTGGTTTCAGAACTGGTCATGGGTGCACCTCAGCCACGCTCAAGGTCCTAAACAACATCATAACCGCTAGCGATAAGAGACAATACTGTGCAGCCGTATTCATCCACCTGGCCAAGGCTTTCGACTCTGTCAATCCCCACATTCTTATTGGCAGACTCGACAGCCTTGGCTTCTCAAATGATTGCCTCGCCTGGTTTACCAACTACTTCWCTGATACTATTGTCCGGACCTCTGGCAGTCTCCATGGGGGTGCAACAGGGTTCAATTCTCGGGCCGACTCTCTTCTCTGTATACATCAATGATGTCGCTCTTGCTGCTGGTGATTCTCTGATTCACATCTACGCAGACGACACCATTCTGTATACTTCTGGCCCCTCTTTGGACACTGTGTTAACTAACCTCCAGACAAGCTTCAATGCCATACAACTCTCCTTCCGTGGCCTCCAACTGCTCTTAAATGCAAGTAAAACTAAATGCATGCTATTCAATCGATCACTGCCCGCACCTGCCCGCCCATCCAGCATCACTACTCTGGACGGTTCTGACTTAGAATATGTGGGACAACTACAAATACCTAGCTGTCTGGTTAGACTGTACACTCTCCTTCCAGACTCACATTAAGCATCTCCAATCCAAAATTAAATCTAGAATTGGCTTCCTATATCGCAACAAAGCATCCTTCACTCATGCTGCCAAACATACCCTCGTAAAACTGACCATCCTACCGATCCTCGACTTCGGCGATGTCATCTATAAAATAGCCTCCAACACTCTACTCAACAAACTGGATGCATTCTATCACAGTGCCATCCGTTTTGTCACCAAAGCCCCATATACTACCCACCACTGCGACCTGTACGCTCTCGTTGGTTGGCCCTCGCTTCATACTCGTCGCCAAACCCACTGGCTCCAGGTTATCTACAAGTTTCTGCTAGGTAAAGCCCCACCTTATCTCAGCTCACTGGTCACCATAGCAGCACCCACTCGTAGCACGCACAAAGCCAATTCCTCCTTTGGTCGCCTATCCTTCCAGTTCTCTGCTGCCAATGACTGGAACAAACTGCAAAAATCACTGAAGCTGGAGGCTCATATCTCACTCACTAGCTTTAAGCACCAGCTGTCAGAGCAGCTCACAGATCACTGCACCTATACATAGCCCATCTGTAAACAGCCCATCTATCTACCTCATCCCCATACTGTATTTATTTATTTATCTTGCCTTCTGCACCCCTCCAGTATCTTCTATTGCACATTCATTCACAGTGTTTAATTGTTATTTGTAATTACTTGCCACCATGGCCTATTTATTGCTTTAACTCCCTTTCTTACCTCATTTGCGCTCACTGTATATAGACTTTTTTGTTTTTTTTTTTCTACTGTATTATTGACTGTATGTTTGTTTGTTTATTCCATGTGTTTTCTGTGTTGTTGTATGTGTCGAATTGCTTATGCTTTATCTTGGCCAGGTCGCAGTTGCCAAATGAGAACTTGTTCTCAACTAGCCACCTGGTTAAATAAAAAAGTTAAAAAGTATGTATAGTAAGTAGTTATATGTTGTAAGTAAGCTATAGTATAGTACAGTAGTTAATGTATAGACTTAGCGTATTATGTACAGTACGATATATGTATAGTAAAGAGCTGTATAGTACAGTAGATATACATGTATAGTGGCAGTAGTTATACTATAGTACAGTAGATATATGTATAGTACAGTAGTTATATGTACATACGCAGCTATATGCATATTGATTTATTTAACAGGCAAGTCAGTTAAGAACAAATTCTTATTTACAATGATGGCTACCTCAGCCACACCCGGACGATGCTCTGCCAATTGTGCGCCGCCCTATGGGACTCCAATCAGGACGGGTGTGATAAAGCCTGGATTCAAACCAGGGACTGCAGTGAAGGCTCTTGCACTGAGATGCAGTGACTTAGACTGTTGCGCCACTCGGGAGCACATATAGCATATAGCTAGTCAGCAGTAATATGTTATATGTATAGTAGCAATATGTTAGCTTTCTCTCCAAAACTCTTGAACGTGCCGTCCTTGGCCAGCTTCCTGCTATCTTTCTCAGAATGACCTTCTTGATCCAAATCAGTCAGGTTTCAAAGACTAGTCATTCAACTGAGACTGCTCTTCTCTGTGTCACGGAGGGCTCCGCAATGCTAAGCTAACTCTCTCTCCTCTGCTCTCATCCTTCTAGACCTATCGGCTGCCTTTGATACTGTGAACCATCAGATCCTCCTCTCCACCCTCCGAGCTGGGCATCTCCGGGCGCGGCCCACGCTTGGATTGCGTCCTACCTGACAGGTCGCTCCTACCAGGTGGCGTGGCGAGAATCTGTTCTCCGCACCACGTGCTCTCACACTGGTGGTCCCCAGGGCTCTGTTCTAGGCCCTCTCCTATTCGCTATACACCAAGTCACTTGGTTCTGTCATATCCTCAAATGGTCTCTCCTATCATTGCTATGCAGACGAACATCAATTAATCTTCTCCTTTCCCCTCTGATAACAAGGTGGTGATCGCATCTCTGCATGTCTGGCTAGACATATCAGTGTGGATGACGGATCACACCTCAAGCTGAACTTCGGCAAGACGGAGCTGCCTCTTCCTCCCGGGGAAGGACTGCCGTTCCATGATCTCGATCCATCGGTTGACAACTCCATTGTGTTCCTCCCAGAGCGCTAAGAACGCTTGGGTGATCCTGGGACAACACCCTGTCGTTCTCTAAACTACATCAAGGCGGTGACCCGTTCGCTGTAGGTTCATGCTCTACAACCTTCGGCAGAGTAACGACACCTGCTCACGCAGGATAGCGGCGCAGGTCCTATCCAGGCAACTTGTCATGCCTCCCGTTGGATTATACTGGCAACTCGACTGTTGGCTGGCGATCCCCTGCCTGTGCATTACACCCTACACTCATCCAGAACGCCTGCAGCCCCGTCTGGTGTTCAACTTCCCATAGTTTCTGCTCACGTGCAACCGCCTCCTCCGCTCCTCTCCACTGGCTCCAGTTGAAGCTCGCATCCGTACAAGACCATGGTGTCTTGCCTACGGCAGGCTGTGGAGGGAAACGGCACCTCCGTACCTTAGGCTCTGATCAGGCCTACACCAGCAACAAGGGCACTGCGGTTCATCGCGATTGGCTGCCGCCTCCCTACGCTCTGAGATGTAGCAGTTTCCCGCTCAGCCCAGTCACAAACTGTTCGCTGCTCTGGCACCCAATGGTGGAACAACTCCTCACGCACCGCCAGGTCAGGGAGTCCAATCAACCACCTTCCGGAAGAACACCCAATGAAACAACCACCTCTTTAAGGAAATACGTTAGGATAGGATAAGTAATCCTTCTAAACTCACCCCCTTAAAAGGTAGATGCACTATTGTACAAGGTGGTTGTTTCCACTGGATTCATAAGGTGAATGCACCAATTTGTAAGTCGCTCTGGATAAGAGCGTCCTGCTAAATTGATTAAATGTAATGTAAATGTAATAGTATAGTATTATATTGTATAGTAGTAGCTACAGTACATGTCAGTAACATTGCTTATATGTATAGTATAGTAGCTAAATGTATAGTATAGTAGCTATATGTAAAGTATAGTACCAATATGTATAGTAGAGTAATTATATGTATAGTACAGTAGCTATATGTAAAGTATAGTACCAATATGTATAGTACAGTAATTATATGTATAGTACAGTAGCTACAGTACATGTACAGTACAGTAGCTATATGTATAGTAAAGTAGCTATATGTATAGTATAGTAGCTATATGTATAGTGCAGTAGTTATGTGTATAGTACAGCAGCTATTTGTATAGTACAGTAGTTATATGTATAGTACAGTAGTTATATGTATAGTACAGTAGTTATATATATAGTACAGCAGCTATTTGTATAGTACAGTAGTTATATGTATAGTACAGTAGTTATACGTAAAGGAAAGTAGCTGTTTGTATAGTTCTGTAGTTATGTATAGTACAGTAGTTATGCATAGTACAGTAGTTATGCATAGTACAGTAGTTATGTATAGTTCTGTAGTTATGCATAGTACTGTAGTTATGTATAGTACAGTAGTTATGTATAGTACAGTAGTTATGCATAGTACAGTAGTTATGCATAGTACAGTAGTTATGTATAGTACAGTAGCTGTATGTTATTGATTTATTTAACTAGGCAAGTCAGTTAAGGACAAATTCTTATTTACAATGACGGCCTACCTCAGCCACACCCGGATGACGCTCTGCCAATTGTGCGCCGCCCTATGGGAATCCCAGTCACGGCCAGGTGTGATAAAGCCTGGATTCAAACCAGGGACTGCAGTGAAGGCTCTTGCACTGAGATGCAGTGACTTTGACTGTTGCGCCACTCGGGAGCACATATAGCATATAGCTAGTTCAGCAGTAATATGTATATGTATAGTAGCAATATGTATAGTACAGTAGCTAAAGTACATGTACAGTACAGTAGCTATATGTATAGTATAGTAGCTATATGTATAGTACAGTAGCTACAGTACATGTACAGTAGCTATATGTATAGTATAGTAGCCTGCATGTATAGTATAGTAGCTATATGTATAGTACAGTAGCTACAGTACATGTACAGTAGCTATGATGTATAGTATAGTAGCTATATGTATAGTACAAGTAGCTAAATACATGTACAGTAGCTATATGTATACGTAATAGTAGCTATATGTTTATAGCTATATAGCTATATGTATAGTACAGTAGCTACAGTACATTACAGTACTGTAGCTATATATAAAGTATAGTAGCTTTATGCATAGTATAGTAGCTATATGTACATTAAGCAGTTATATGTATAGTATAGTAGCTAAATGTATAGTACAGTAGCTATATGTATAGTACGTAGTTATATGTATAGTACAGTAGTTATATGTAGATTACAGTAGCCATATGTATAGTATAGTGCTATATGTATAGTACTGTAGTTATATGTATAGTACAGTAGTTATATGTAGATTACAGTAGCCATATGTATTATAGTAGCTATATGTATAGTATGTAGTTATATGTATAGTACAGTATGTTATATTAGATTACAGTAGCCATATGTATAGTACAGTAGCTAAAGTACATTTACAGTACAGTAGCTATATGTATAGTATAGTAGCTATTATGTATAGTACAGTAGTTATATGTAGCATTACAGCAGTTATAATGTATAGTATACAGTAAGTTTTTATATGTAGCATTTACGTACGCCATATGCTATAGTATAGTAGCTTATATGTATGTGTACTGTTAGTTATATGTATAGTACAGTAGTTATATGTATAGTGTACAGCTTAGTTATATTTAGATTACAGTAGCTATATGTATAGTATAGATAGCTATATGTATAGTAACAGTAGCTAAAGTACATTTACAGTACAGTAGCTAATATGTATAGTAATAGTAGCTATATGTATATGTATAGTAGCTATATGTACAGTACAGTAGTTATATTATAGTACAGCAGCTATATGTATAGTACAGTAGCTACATGTACAGTACAGTAGCTACATGTATGTACAGTAGTTATATGTAGATTTACAGTAGCCATATGTATAGTATATAGTAGCTATAATGTATAGTACGTACTCGTAGTTATATGTATAGTTACAGTAGTTATATGTAGATTTAGTAGCTGTATGTATAGTAATAGTAGCTATATGTACAGTCCAGTAGCTATATGTACAGTACAGTAGCTATATGTACAATACAGGTAGCTATATGTATAGTAGCTGTATGTACAGTATAGTAGCTATATGTGTAGTACAGTAGCTATATGTACATGTACAGTAGCCATATGTATAGTATGTAGCTATATGTATAGTAGTAGCTATATGTATAGTATAGTAGCTGTATGTATAGTAGTAGGATATATGTATAGCTACAGTAGCCTCTATGTACAGTACCGTAGATATATGTATAGTACGTAGCTGTATGTTAGTTATGTAGCTATATGTACAGTACAGTAGTTATTATTGTACAGTACAGTAGCTACATGTATAGTACAGTAGTTATATGTAGATTACAGTAGCCATTATGTAATAGTATAGTAGCTATATGTATAGTTACTGGTTAGTTATATGTATAGTACAGTAGTTATATGTAGCTGTATGTACAGTACAATAATGTAGCTGTATGTACAGTACAATAATGTTATTGCATATGTATAGGCTTTAGATCAGTGGGCAGTTTTGTGGTGTACCGGAGGCCAGGTTTCGAACCCCATTTAGTCACATATACAGTATGTTACATTAAAATAACAGAGGAATTGCTTAATAAATGTTTGTGCGTGTTGGTACTTGCGTGTGCGTGCGTGCGTGTGCCTGCGTGCAGCATGTCAATAAAAGTTTCCAACGGCAGGTTAGCTGACAACATCACGAAAATGATGTGGGTGCTTCAAAGGGGCAGAAGGCCCTGTGTTGTTGTGGTTCTGGATGTCCAGATAGCTATTAACAATSACAAGAAACTGCCATGTGGTAAATCGTAAGTGGCTTGTTTCAGCTTGTTTGATCTTGTTTTTGATACCATGTCTTGTTTTGAGATGATTTGACTGATGTCACATCTATGCTAGTATGGCTAAAATGTGCTAGCTACTGTAGCTAGCTAACCAACAACTGTAACAATGTATTTGAGAGACAATAGCTCATTGTGCAACTTTATTTATGTTTTCAATGAACATTGGAGACTAAATATAGTTTACATATTGTTAACAGTCTAAGCCAACCCAGTCTATTTTGCCCCATAGCTGCGCATGTGTCGGTTTGGTTGCTAAACAACCAACCAATWTATAGGGCGTTGCAATACGCCACAAGACTCATTTGTGTTATGATACACAATGAGGTGGTTGCTAGATTTCCACAATGTCATTTAGTACAAGCTCCCTCGTGCCCAGACAAAAACTTTTGCAATAAACCCAAAGTGATATCATGACGTGGTATCATTCCCAATCTGTATTATTAATGTTATGTCACAATAACCTTTACCCCTCGACACATCTCTATGGTGACAACCGTCCGATACACACCCAACCCTCACACCTGCTGTGACAATACCCCAGCCATCTGATACCACTGCAGATATCAACACAAATACAGACAAGCACAGGGATGCCAAACAAAACAGCCACTAACACACATGCATGAACATACACACAACGTTGAATAGCTGCACTGATGTCTTGTGAGAATGTTTATTAACTGGATACTCTGAAATGAGCTCTGGGCACGCTGTTTATCAATGTTATGAGCCAGTAGTCGAATGATTGATTTATTATTATATATATATATATATATATATTTTTTTCAGCAACACACAATAATTGGTGCCCAAAGGTTTTGTATGATATCAGCCAGTAGTTTTGAAAGTAGCGCTCAAGAGCCAAAATGGGTTCCCCGAAAATTGTGCACAATTGTGTACTACAGTACGTCATCCATTTTGTATGATATGTAAAACATATATATATATGCATTTCGTATGATATGTTACAAATTCCAATTAGTACAATATGCTACGAATTTTCAGTTGCTTAAGATTCCTGACAAGGAGTAGGTAGGTGTGCACAATTTTTTAAATAAATAATAATTTAACAAATGAAATGCATAATTCATAATCAAAACAAAGTACAGATATCAATCACATTATACAAAAAATACACTTGTCATTTTCCTTGTAATGTAATTGTGTTCAGTTAAAATGCACATGACTCCTATTGTCAGATTGGGTGGTAAGAAACTACTATCAGATAATGCAGACATAAAACCTTTAATCTGTTTGTTTTCTTTGAATACACCTTTGAGATACAATTTTTATATGGAAAATATAGAGTGGAGTGCTTTGATGCTGAATCTTTATTTTGATGCTGATAATGAATATTTATACTGATAGAAAGCTGCAGTTAGACCACAGCGTAATCAGACAATACTGTGTGCAGCATCTCTCATTGTGAAAACATGCTGAGATAAGACGTTTATCAGCCTCACTGTCTCTGCCATCTGGGATCCATCTACTGCTATCTCGCTCTTTATCCTCTGCTAGCCTCTCTCTCTCTCCTTATCTCTCTACTATGCTTCTCTCTCTCTACCTCTCTCCCCCCTCCACTTGACTTCTCTCCCTCTCTCCCTCCATCTCCTCTTCTTCCTGTCAGCCCCTCTCTCTTTCTCTCAGTGCCCTCCCTCTCTTTTTCTCTCATGCTCTACTGTATTTTGGTCGTTTTTTCTCTCTGACATACCCATTTCTCCTGAAGTGGGGACGTCAGCAGAACCGTTGTCTGTGGTAGTCACGCTCATTTAGTCTCTCTTTACCCAGGACAGACAGGTGCATGGGTGGAGTGCTCTCTCTCACGCACGCACGCACGCACGCACGCACTCACTCACACACACACACACACACACACACACACACACACACACAGACATATTGCAAGCACAATCACACGCACAGCCCTCAGACACGAGAGAGAGATTTCTGCATTTGTTCTGTGGTTTGACATTTCAGGCCATCTAAGTGTACCCTGCTGTTCATATCTAGCCATTGATGTGAAGTCTCCTCTCCCTCCCTCCCTCCCTCCCTCTGTTTCACTTTCTCTCTCACACAAGGTTTAATATTCAAAGGCATTGGAAGCCTACCACTTTAATCCATGAAAGCTGGTCTACCACAATTTGTTGCAGCAAAGTAAGCCAATTTAATGCCGTGCACATTACAACCATATATCCCTTTGAAGTTGGTTAACTTGCCAGTGAAGCGACTCTAAAGCAAATCTAACGTGATAATATTCCTAAGCCATCGAGAGCCAGAGTTTCAAAGTAAACAGTTGTACCAGTTGTACCACCAAAAGTGGAAAAATGTTCACCAAACGCTTTGCGCTATCCTGTGTTATTTCAGAAAATGCATATGTTCTATTAAGTTAAGTCAAGTTGTACCTCAAAGTAACATGATGGTTTTACCTCAAAGTAACATGATGGTTTTACCTCAAATAACATGATGATTTTACCTCAAAGTAACATGATGGTTTTACCTCAAATAACATGATGATTTTACCTCAAATAACATGATGATTTTACCTCAAAGTAACATGATGTTTTTACCTCAAAGTAACATGATGTTTTTACCTCAAAGTAACATGATGTTTTTACCTCAAAGTAACATAAACATTTCACTTAGCTTTTACTGAGCTTTAAGAGCTGGGCATGTCGTGTGTGTGAACTAGAATGGACAGCAATAAGCTATCATACCATATCAGACCTCTTTACACCTCTCAAGTCTCTTGACTTAATGGAACGATGGGTAGAGAACATCCTGATTCAGGTAGAGAGATCAGCAAGCCTTTTCTTCCTCCCTCCCCTGTTGTTTCAAGATGGGGGAAGCCAATTTGACAGGGCGGCATTGACACTTTTCGTCACCACCTTCCCTCTTTTGGCAGACATCTGTACTCTGGCCGGATGCCAGAGTATACTGTAAGCACTAGTCTTTCTCCAACACATGAATAAGTGGGTGTGGTGGTGAGTATGGAATCTGTTACGAAACAGTATTGTCACCGGTTATAGAATGATGAATAACCCATTTCTTAATCAATGTACAGGGGGGTCCGGATTTATTGGATTCCTTGATAAAGATTAACAAAAAAATAATAAATAAATCAAATTATACAGATACTGAGCTCAGTATTTGTATTTTATTTTATACAGTCTTTTTTTTATCAAGAGATGCAATAATTCCGGACCCCCCTGTACATACTGCATCCAGCACTACTCTACCAGGTTGCTTCCCATAACAATCCAAGAGTCTATCATACATCAATTGTTTACTTGAGACTAAAACATTTTGCTAGCTCAAATCAGCCATTTCTTTGGAGATATCCAATGTCAATCAAATAAGAATTTAAAAAAAACATCCCTCTCATCGCTCTTAGAAGATGTCCTAACTTTTTCTCTTTTGGTGTTGTCTATCTTGACTAGTCCCTAAACTATTGTCATACGGTACATTTAAAGCACAGCCATGGCCCTACCCTGGATAATACGGTCCTCTCTGTCAGCTAATCTTTTCTCCCTCGATCCTGCACATTGCAAACAAGTCGGGACAGCTTGTATCGCATCTCTGCTGAATAAACACATGCAGGAAATGAATGTGGTTTCCAGTGATTCACTCCATACTGGAAGCATTTATTGTAAGAAAGCCCATTCAACACAGCTTTGGTCTCACATGTTCACTATTGCCTCTTTATCAGATACATATCTCATTTTTTACAAATATATATTGTAAGCTTCTGACTTATTAATAGTTTATAAAGGGAATTTTTTTATTTAATATTGTATTAATCTTTGGTAATTTTTTTTATGTAAATGTCTGTTTCTATCTCACTGTAACGATTGACTTCCCTCAACGTTTCAATGTAACCAGAACTGCTTTCTTGGTGAAATTGACAGTGTACTCACATATTATTTTTTGGGGGGTTCTCCCTTGCTCTCCTCTGCTCTTCTATCTTTATAGTACAGCTGGTTAGGGACTGTCGGAGGGCATGTTACCTTTAGCTGAACCATAAAGGCTGGTGTGTGCCTGTGGGCATTCCCCCCACCTGTATTCTATCCCTGCCTCCCCTTACAGGACAGACATTTTCCACACATCCTACTGTGCCACAGCAACAACGACCAACACAAACAATCAAACAACACAAACACTGAAAACAAACATGAAAGTGGTCAAGTCAAGACGTATCACAGAATAGCACAGAATATCTCATCCAGATTTGTTTTGAATTATTGCTGGTTGTAGTAGTTACATGAACTGTATGGTATTACTGTTCAGAACCTTCAAGAGTTGCTACAATTATCCTGTTGAAGTAAATTCAAATTACGATGATAACAAATGTATTTTATTAAACAACAGTACTGATGAACTTGACTTCCTTACAAGGGTCAACCAGTACACCGTCTACGTGTCATCAAGGCCAAGGTTTCACAGGGAGAAAACAATATTCAGTATGGGTTATCCCTTTAAAGGCATAACTTAAAGATGACAGTTAAGATAATATCCTGTGAAAAGGGTGTATGATGCAATGGCATGCTACACCTAGAGGTATGACAGCGTATAATAGACAGGACATGAAGCCAAGGGTTGGCATGGTTACTTTCTAAATGTAATCCGTTACAGTTACTACTTAACTGTCCAAAACTGGAATCAGTAATGTAAGTCTTGGATTACGTATCTGATTAATTTTGGATTACTTTCCTCCTAAGAGCCATTAGACAAAGACAAAAAGGATCCATCAAACGCATTTGGTGTGTCATCATAGGGGTCTATGACTTGTGGTCAGACTCACTCAGGTGGAACAAACTTGAATTTGCACCTTTTTTCAATTATGAATTTAATGTCATTGAGGAAACAGAATGGTGTCATAATGTATTTTTTTTGGAAACTGAAGTCTGAATTTAAGTAATCGTGTAGTTTTTAAAAGTATCTATTGTCTGATTACAATAGTTTTGCTGGTAACGTCACAGATTTTTTGTAAACAGATTACATGTAACTGATTACATACTGTGCATTTGGAAAGTATTCAGACTTCTTGACTTTTTACACATCTTGTTACATTACAACCTTGTTCTAAAATTGATTAAATTGTTTTTTCCCCTTCATCAATCTACACAGAATATGTTAGATAATTTACTAAAGAAAAAAACTGAAATATCACATTTACATATGTAACTATTCAGACCCTTTAATCAGTACTTGTTGAAGCACCTATGGCAGTGATTACAACCTCGAGTCTTCTTAGGTATGACGCTACAAGGTTGGCACACCTGTATTTGGGGAGTTTCTCCCATTCTTCTCTGCAGATCTTCTCAAGCTCTGTCAGGTTGGATGGGGAGCGTTGCTGCACAGCTTTTTTCATGTCTCTCCAAAGATGTTTGATCGGGTTCAAGTCCGGGCTCTGACTGGGCCAATCAAGGACATTCAGAGACTTGTACCGAAGCAACTTCTGCATTGTCTTGGCTGTGTTCTTAGGTTCGTTGTCTTGTTGGAAGGTGAACCGTTGTCCACTCTGAGGTCCTGAGCACTCTGGAGCATATTTTTATCAAGGATCTCTCTGTACTTTGCTCCATTCATCTTTCCCTCGATCCTGACTAGTCTCCCAGTCCCTGCCGCTGAAAAACATCCCCACAGCATGATGCTGCCACCACCATGCTTCACCATAGGGATGGTGCCAGGTTTCCTCCAGATGTGACACTTGGCATTCAGGCCAAAGAATTCAATCTTGGGTTCATCAGACCAGAACATTTTGTTTCTCATTGTTTGAGAGTCCTTTAGGTGCCTTTTTGCAAATTCCATGCRGGCTTTCATGTGCCTTTTACTGAGGAGTGGCTTACTCTACCTTAAAGGCCTGATTGGTGGAGTGCTGCAGAGATGGTTGTCCTTCTGGAAGGTTTCCTCATCTCCACAGAGGAACTCTGGAGATCTGTCAGAGTGACAATCAGCAGTCTTGGTGGTTCCAAACATCTTCACTTTTGATAATGGTGTTTTCCCACTAATGGAACATTCGGGCTTATAGCCTACTGTCATGTGCGCACTGCTGCGCTTATAATGTGAATAAATAGCCTCATAGTTGATCAACATTTTAAGCTAAACGTTCTGATCTGTTGCGTTCATTTGGGATCTATCGCATCCCACAACTGTCTCAGACTATGTTTGGAGTATGACGGCCACAGCCCTAGAATTGATGCCTTCACAGACCATTCACATTAATTTGAGACAGGATGTGACTCCTTCACAGACCATGCACATTAGTTTGAGACAGGACATGACTCCTTCACAGACCATGCACAATAGTCATGACGTTCAATCTATCCTTGGATGTAACATTTATTACTTGAACTAGTCTAACTATCCTTAGAGACAGACTGGTTATAGGGCAGTTCTGGCAAATACAAGACGGGCTGGTCCATCTTCAGCCCAGCGGGCCGGTCTAAATTGGGGGTTTTGCGCAGAATAATCCCAATTTGGCTGATAATAGGTGCCTCGAGGGGAAAAAAATTGCCAGTTTAATAGCACCAAATGGGCGCGTGTGTTAGAATTGCCTGGGCCAATTTCTGGTCCCAGTCCATCCCTGAAGATTGTTAATCTCAAGTGTTCACTCTACAGTCACAAACATTACCATACTTTGAAACCAAGGAGGTTAACTGTCTCGAGGTTCATTTGAAGGCATGATTTGTGGTAAACAGACCAGAGAGGTTAATTTGAAGGCGTGATTGATGGTAAACGGACCAGAGAGGTTAATTTGAAGGCGTGATTGATGGTAAACAGACCAGAGAGGTTAATTTGAAGGCTGTATCTACTTTGTTTCATGGGACATTTGAATTCTGCTACAGCATACAGTATCCTTCGCCACAACGTGCTCTTGGTTATCTTTACTCTTCCTGAAATCTTTGTTGAGTAAGACATTGCCTGGACTTAATTAGATGGTTCAGTGGTCTGTAAAGAAGTTGAATTACAATATACTAAGAGGTTGAATTACAATATACAGTTGAAGTCGGAAGTTTACATACTCTTAGGTTGGAGTCATTAAAACTCATTTTTTAACCACTCCCCAAACTTCGTGTTAACAAACTATAGTTTTGGCAAGTCGGTTAGGACATCTAATTTGTGCATGTCACAAGTAATTTTTCCAACTGGAAAATTCCAGAAAATTATGTCATGGCTTTAGAAGATTCTGATAGGCTAATTGACATAATTTGAGKCAATTGGAGGAGTACCTGTGGATGAATTTCAAGGCCTACCTTCAAACTCAGTGCCTCTTTGCTTGACATCATGGGAAAATCAAAAGAAAGCAGCCAAGACCTCAGAAAAAAAATTGTAGACCTCCACAAGTCTGGTTCATCCTTGGGAGCAATTTACAAATGTCTGAAGATACCACGTTCATCTGTACAAACAATAGAATGCAAGTATAAACACCATGGGACCATGCAGCCGTCATCCCGCTCAGGAAGGAGACGCGTTCTGTCTCCTAGAGATGAACGTACTTTGGTGCGAAAAGTGCAAATCAATCCCAGAACAACAGCAAAGGACCTTGTGAAGATGCTGGAGGAAACAGGTACAAAAGTATCTATATTCACAGTAAAACGAGTCCTATATCGACATAACCTGAAAGGCCACTCAGCAAGGAAGAGGCCACTGCTCCAAACCGCCATAAAAAAGCCAGACTACGGTTTGCAACTGCACATGGGGACAAAGAACATACTATTTGGAGAAATGTCCTCTGGTCTGATGAAACAAAAATAGAACTGTTTGGCCATAATGACCATCGTTATGTTTGGAGGAAAAAGGGGGAAGCTTGCAAGCCGAAGAACACCATCCCAACCGTGAAGCACGGGGGTGGCAGCATCATGTTGTGGGGGTGCATTGCTGCAGAAGGGATGTTAAAGCTTGGTCACAAATGGGTCTTCCAAATGGACAATGACCCCACGAATACTTCCAAAGTTGTGGCAAAATGGCTTAAGGACATGAAAGTCAAGGTATTGGAGTGGCCATCACAAAGCCCTGACCTCAATCCTATAGAAAATGTGTTGGCAGAACTGAAAAAGCGTGTGCGAGCAAGGAGGCCTACAAACCGGACTCAGTTACACCAGCTCTGTCAGGAGGAATGGGCCAAAATTCACCCAGCTTATTGTGGGAAGCTTGTGGAAGGCTACCCAAAATGTTTCACCCAAGTTAAACAATTTAAAGGCAATGCTACCAAACACTAATTGAGTGTATGTAAACTTCTGACCCACTGGGAATGTGATGAAAGAAATTAAAGCTGAAATAAATAATTCTTTCTACTGTTATTCTGAAATTTCACATTCTTAAAATAAAGTGGTGATCCTAACTGACCTAAGACAGGGCATTTTTACTGTGATTAAATGTCAGGAATTGTGAAAAACTGAGTTTAAATGTATTTGGCTAAGGTGCATGTAAACTTCCAAATTCAACTGTACTTTGTAAAGAGAGAAATCTGAGAAATCTCATCTATAACATTGCTACAAAGTCACAACCAGAATTCCTGCTTCATGATTCACTGCTACAATCTCCACTGTTGGTTTTAAAAGGTTTTTATTCCATTGGAAATAGCAACACTATAACTGAGAAACAATGACGGTATATGCTTTATGTTCTGTGTGTGTCAATAGGTCATCACATAGATCAGGATTTGTCCCAAGTGACTTTTCTGATGCATAGAAATTAGCTGTGTCATGCACCTCAGTAATTTCCCTTCATTTTATTTTATTTTCTGTAATTTTCCGCTTTTGCAATAACACAATGTACAACAGAATTTCATAAGGTGCTTCGTTTGGCTACATTTTAGTTGTATTCCAGAAAACCTTTGTTTTTTGAAAATATGTGTTTGTAATTCTATCAGCCTAAATTCTTACATTTATAGTATGTGGGTGTCACACACTGATTGGCAGTTGGCATCACCAAGCCTTCCCATGATGCATTGGACTGGGCTAGCTAACAGGTGGCTCCTGGGTGACTCCTGTCCCTCTCCCCCACAGAGTCCTCCCACTCAGTGCTAACAGCTAGCACATTACAGCAGCATTAGGAGTCTGCTAACAATCATTAACACCGTAGGCTTGGGAATCAGCCATGTGGTCAGCAATGAGAAGGAGACAAATAGAGAGAGAGGGAGACCTAGAGGAGAGAAGTGGAAGAGAAATCAATAATCTCTTCATAATCCATAAGGACCATAATCCATAGAATTGAAGACAATACTGGACAAATGTCAAAGGATAATACTTATGTGAACAGACATTTCAACTCCATTGTTATGAAGGCTGTGTTTGTCAAGCCATTTGGGCTGTACAGTACCACATCTGTGCACATGTAGTTTGTTGACCAAACAGCTTGTTCCAATTACTGTTGCTGCTCAGTGCTAGATAGGTGGACAGGGCTGCCTGTGTGTTTGTTCGGAAGACGACAGACGCTTTTAATTTGGCTAGAGATGCTGTGTCGGCCATCTTGTAATTTATCTGTTTTTCTGTTGTTGTGCTAAATAGAAAGAGGGAGGAAGAGGAGGCCCTGGCGAATGGGGGGAATCTTGTCCTCGATAAAAGTGACCTCTTTCACAAGCGGCAGAGTCCCAGTTAGTTAGCAGTTCCAGGAAGAGGGAAAGATCCTTATTTTGGTTCCTAGTGGAGGTAGCTAGCAAAGCTAGTTCCCTGAGAAATCTAGACATCTGTTGTCTATGAGGGTAGTAAAGGGATAGAAGGGTCGCTGTGGCCCCGGCGACACTGCAGCCTGGACTGCAGCCTAATTGGTAGAATTTGTGAGGAGCAGGGAAGGGAGGGGTGTTGGGTCGGCGGCCGAGGAGGAAGAGGGACAGGCCACCATGTTCCCACAGAATGAGTCCAAAATAAAATAACAAAAAGCAGAGAAGAGGAGTCACTTAGGCAGTGAGTGCAACCTCCTCCCTCCCCCTTCCCCACTTCCCTGGGTCTATGCACCCCTCCTCTCCACCCTAGCTAAACCCATCCTTCCCTGGGTCTATGCACCCCCCCTCTACCAGCCTAGCTAAACCCATCCTTCCCTGGGTCTATGCACCTCCTCTCCCACCCTAGCTAAACCCATCCTTCCCTGGTCTATGCACCCTCCTCTCCAGCCTAGCTAAACCCATCCTTTCCCTGGTCTATGCACCCCTCCTTCTCACCCTAGCTAAACCATCCTTCCCTGGGTCTATGCACCCCTCCTCTCCAGCCTAGCTAAACCCATCCTTCCCTGGGTCTATGCACTCCTCCTCTCCACCCTAGCTAAACCCATCTTTCCCTGGGTCTATGCACCCCCCTCTCCACCCTAGCTAAACCCATCCTTCCCTGGGTCTATGCACTCCTCCTCTCCACCCTAGCTAAACCCATCCTCCCTGGGTCTATGCCCCTCCTCTCCACCCAGCTAAACCATCCTTCCCTGGGTCTATGACCCCTCCTCTCCACCCTAGCTAAACCCATCCTTCCCTGGGTCTATGCACTCCTCCTCCACCCTAGCTAAACCCATCCTTCCTGGGTCTATGCACCCCTCCTCTCCACCCTAGCTAAACCCATCCTTCCCTGGTCTATGCACCCCTCCTCTCCAGCCTGCTAAACCCATCCTTCCCTGGTCTATGCACTCCTCCTCTCCACCCTACTAAACCCATCCTTCCCTGGGTCTATGCACCCCTCCTCTCCACCCTAGCTAAACCCATCCTCCCCGGGTCTATGCACCCCTCCTCCACCTAGCAAACCCATCCTCCCTGGTCTATGCACTCCTCCTCTCCACCCTAGCTAAACCCATCCTTCCCTGGGTCTATGCACCCCTCCTCTCCACCCTAGCTAAACCCATCCTTCCCTGGGTCTATGCACCTCCTCCCACCCTAGCTAAACCCATCCTTCCCTGGGTCTATGCACCCCTCCTCTCCACCCTAGCTAAACCCATCCTTCCCTGGGTCTATGCACCCCTCCTCTCCACCCTAGCTAAACCCATCCTTCCCTGGTCTATGCACCCTCCTCTCCACCCTAGCTAAACCCATCCTTCCCTGGGTCTATGCACCCCTCCTCTCCACCCTAGCTAAACCCATCCTTCCTGGGTCTATGCACCCTCCTCTCCACCCTAGCTAAACCCATCCTTCCCTGGGTCTATGCACCCTCCTCTCCACCCTAGCTAAACCCATCCTTCCCTGGTCTATATGCACCCCTCCTCTCCACCCTAGCTAAACCCATCCTTCCCTGGGTCTATGCACCCCTCCCTCTCCACCCTAGCTAAACCCATCTTCCCTGGTCTATGCACCCCTCCTCTCCACCCTAGCTAAACCCATCCTTCCCTGGGTCTATGCACCCCTCCTCTCCACCCTAGCTAAACCCATCCTTCCCTGGGTCTATGCGCCCCTCCGCCCCACCCTAGCTAAACCCATTCTCGTCTGTAATTTAGATGAATTTCTTCCACATTTCCTCCCCACATTTAGTTGTTTATCATCCCTGCTGTAGTTCGATGTCCTTGTTATTTAACTGACACCCCACTGACCGCCCATGTTTTCAACCTTGTGCTATTAAGTGGTTTCAGTGGTCGAGAGGTTCAGTACCGATTAGAGCGACTGCAAATTCCTCTTAATGTAGAGCAGCAGAATTAAAAGGCGGTTAGGTTGCGTCTGATAGAAAACGGTTAAGAATTGAGTGGATAAAAGAAGTGACGAGCTTCTAATTGACGTTGACATTTCTTCTATGAAACTGACATTGACATTTTGGAATGCAGTCAATCATACATGAACACATTCCCACTGAGGGGCTGTCAACTGAACCCATTTGTTTAAATCAAGACAGGATAGTTAATTTGCCAAAAGAATGACACACAACTTGGGTAACAATTGAGGATTCTTGTCATCTTTGAAGCCAGTGAGTGTTTCATGATCTGTCCTCCTCTATCTTGAAACAACAGTGTCATGTTACTTCTCATGACCTAAATAGAAAGGTCATCGAGTCACGGCTTACATAAAATAAGTTTATGGCCCGATGAATTGAGAGTTGATAACTAGCTCCTGGCATCGAAATGAGATCAAACAATTATTATATATTGGCTCGTCAATTATGTTTCGGAGAACAGACGTAAATTAGAATCAGTTACAGGTACGCGTAACAGGTCCAAACTTGCTTCACATATAAACCACCCTGTGTTGATTGAAAATGTGTGAGTGGGTGCAGCAGTTTGACCATATAGTGATACAACTAAAAAACATAGTTTTATACTGCTGAACTGTCATGCTCCCTTTGCTATCAACAAAGCACCATCAAAACAAATAACATGTCTATGAAAAAGGGGAAGGAGGAAAGGGGGTTTCCATAACCCTTACTACCATGTTATGAGTGGAATATTGCCAATGCAAATGAGTATCTAGTTGTGATGAATGTGGGGAAGTGGCAGGGGAAAAACACTTTCCAAGTTCATCAACAGGCACAAATACGGGATCATTCAGCTTTTATTGAATATTGTACATGTAAAGGAGTGAAACGTGTCAATCTAAACCCTAGCTACATAGAAGGCCAAGCTATCTCTGATATCATTACATTCTGAGCGTATGACAGTAAACTAACGAAACTATGACATCCTCTGGAGGCTTTCAAAAGGCCAAACAGCGACGGCGAGAACTGTAAACGGTTACTTAGCTAATAACTAGTTTGTGGCTTAAGCTAACAGCAAAAAGCAACACCTGTGAGTAGACATTAACAAGAGTTTGATAGTGGAAAGAAAATAAATAAAAGCTCCTCTGGTCGAAGAGGCAGGAAGTGTTGTCGTAACCGTGCTAGACCAGTCATCAAAGACAATTGAAGCAGTTCCTTGTCTCAGCTTTCAACCCCTCTGGAGAAATAAATAAATGTAACTGAAGGCAGTTACGGACACAACCGCTAGCAGAGTGCTCAGCTACAGCGGGGGTGACAGGTCTGGTCAAACAGGTTCTAAGGGAGACGCTCCTACTTGTTGGGCTGCTAGACATGACATGAGTCAAACAGCAAACTATTTGTCCAACTAGGCGGTGCCTGTGTCCGAATACCCATACTAGCGTACTACATACTTAAACTGCATACTCATTTCGGCGTTTGATCTACTGTGGTAGAATTCGCTTGTCTTTTCCGATTCACGTGTTTGACAACAGCTGATAATCAGGTAAATTGACGCGCTGTACCAAAATGAACGAATGGCGGGGGTCAACGCAGTTGCACATTAGATGGCGCATTTGGAGTACTAGTTTAGACATTTCACATACTATAAAAAACATTTTTGCATACTATTTAGTACGCTAGTATGGGTATTCGGGATACAGACAATGGTTTCTTAGTGAACAACACCGCAGGACACAGGGTAGTAAAATAGGGATGTCAGTAGTAACACATTTCAATGAGGCGTTGGATAGCCCAGATAAGAGGTATGTTGTAGGCTTCCTACATACCGTATGTGTCACTTAAGTGAAAGCTACTCTGAAATCCCGCTGTAATCTTGAGTCAAGTGTCTAACATGGATAATGGTATGATACCTTTGTTTCACATGGGGGCAGGGATTTGTGTTGTGAGAGTTGATGTGATCCATGTAAATAGACTTGCTGCATGAATCAGTGGAAGAGTATTAAGCTGCCTTGCTCAAGAGTCAACACATTGAGCACCACAGCACCTTAGTTCAATCGTTGTTTTCCTCACAGATCAAAATGGGGTTCCCCCTATTGTGAAACATCCAACTCACACATTTGTCAGTGTGTCATATGATAAAGTAGAGATCAGTTTAGATTAAGCAACACATGAAAACACCTGTTCCCCAGATGGGCATATGAACGTGAAAAGGGGGAACTTCCCAAAAAATAAAGTCCACAAAATGAACCACAGTTTTAGGGGGACAAACAGGTATGTGTGCTGTGCACCAAATGGTTAACTAAGTGAAAACATAAACTAGCAATGTTTGGCTCGGACCTGAGTGCATGACCCTCAAATGAGGCCTTTTTCTACCATTTTCATGCACCAAGCCACATTCCTTATTTGTGTAGCTAAATTATTACAGATAATGATGCCCAATGTTCCCATTATTTGTGGGACTTTTACTGTTTATTAATAGGAAAATCTTCACACACATGACTTGTCCATCATTTATTATACACAAAGCTGAAAAAACAGGGGCTGTTGTACTTTGTGTGTGTGTGTGTGCATGAGTGTGTGTGTGTGGTTGCGAGAAAGAGAGACATGGCGAGAGGGACAGAAGTGCTTTTCAGATAGCTCATTAATGTCTATGCAAGGCTCTCGCCCAGAGAGGAGAAAATCAACAAAGTCCTTATAACAGGGTTGTCTTTTTATTACTTTTCCTAGGACTTTAAAACAGTTTTACACATATTCAAAAAGCATATCATACCCACTGCCTAACCTCTACATTATAAAAACTAACCCATTTAGAAAAGTTTAACACATTGTAAAAAGTGAAGCCATACACCAGAATGATACCATTATTTACATATCCCATTAAATTACAACATCAATTAGAAAATATTTACATTCAGGGTAAAGGTAACGGACAAAAAAAATAAAAATCTTTCTCGAAAGAAATATAAACATTTTGCATACACAGACACACACAAACAATGAAACACATACACACTTGCTGGCATACTGGATAGAGTTCAGATGAAAATGTCTTATTAGGATTGGATACATTTAACATCAATATTGAATAGTTTTTGTACTGAAGGTGAGGGATATCTAATCTGGTCCAGGACTGATTCCTTTTACATTGCAAAGTTTACAAATACTAAAGGAACCAATGGGCAATATATGTACTTAAAGACAGGGTTCAAAGTAGCAAAGAGCCCATTGCCTTTTGTCACAGCCCACAAGTAACCATCCGGTATCAAACACTGAGTGGCTGCTATTGCAAATCGCCTTTAAGGTTTCTGGGGAAAACAGACAAACAGGCTTTTTTCCAGACCTACTAAAAAAACTCCCATGAAAAAAAACACAATAACACTGTACCCATTGAAGTCATTTTGAAAATTCAAGCAACGAATGAAAAACAAATGAAGTGGATTTTCTTCTCTTCCGTAGAAAAAAAGTGTCCTTTGGTAAGTCCAATGGGAACTGAGCACCGCGGAAGAGACACAGGAAATCAGAGGCTTTGCCTCCAGACAGAAGAGGGGAAAAAAGCTGAAAAGAATTCACAGCCACAGCAACCCATCTTGAAATGATGTCCTCTAGGGAAACAACAAAGTCTGCTTTCTGTTCCTTACCCCATGTCAACTAAGTCCAGACCCTTTGGCTGTGCACAGTTTAAGCACCCACTACTACAGTAGGCACCAAGGTAGGTCGATCTCGCATTGAAAGCAGCCCAAAGGTGGTAGCCGGGCAAAAGCAGTGTTATTTGAGAAACTAAACTTGTAAACATTGGCCATTACGGGGTAAAATGTTCAATTCAACTGGGTGGATACACAAAAAAATCTAGAATCGTAATCATACAGATCATTTTCGCTTCTAAATATCGATGTCAAAGAAGTCCAAAGGGGAAAGGGGGGGGCTGTACAGTCCAACAGGATAGTATTTCCTCATTTCCTGTGCTTCTCCATTTTGTCAGAGGCTTTGCTACCGTTGTCGGAGGAGCCCTGCGTGTCGCTGCCCGAGCTCAGGTACATTTTGTCCACCTGTTTGAGGGCCTCATTCAGGTAGTTCTGGAGGGAGGTCATGGCGGCGCAGATGGCTGGCGAGCCGAAGCCGTGGGTGATGAGGCTGAAGTGGGTCAGGCAGCCCTGGATGCCCTGATCCAGGATGGGCGCCGGCCGCGTGTTCCCCAGAGGCGAACGGTCCTGAGTCAGCAGATCGGTGAACTCTTTACAGATTTGCCTGGTGAAAAAAAGATGACAGAAATGTTGATAGCGAAATGTACATGACCCAGACATGGACCACTGGATTTATATCTAGTTGACAATGATCCAATCAGAGAAGTACACGGTTTCATGTTGACACTGTAAAATTGGGAGGTCTCAAAAGTAGCATAGTTATCAAGATGTTTTATAAGTCAAGAGCAGATTGAAAACTACAGAAATATTTGTTGAAAAACGTTGAAAACCGAGTCAAAACTTCACATACCTTCAAAACCCTGCAGGGCTTTTATGTAAATGACATCCCTTAATTTGGAGGAGAGAGAGAGATAGAGAGAGACAGAKAGATAGAGAGAGACAGAGAGATAGAGAGAGACAGAGAGATAGAGAGAGATAGAGAGAGACAGAAAGACAGAGAGACACTCACTTAGCAGCAAGGAGCATGTTCTTGCGGGAGTTGACCTCATTACGTTCCACGTGTGGTCGACCAAGGTATTCAGCGATGGCCTTTGCCGGGAACTCTGTCTCACACGAGTAGCCAAAATCCCTTGCTAAGTGAACGGCTTCTCCTATAAAGACAAAGACACAGTTTGAAAATTCCACAAACAGATGCAAAATAAAACACCAAAACTCTTATCTAGGAGACCGAAATGCAAATGTGGTCTTGCATACCACAGCCCACAGGGGCACTATATGTAGATAGTGGAACAGTACAAGGAACAATAATCAGTCGTGCTCAGTCTCTTAGCTCGGGGGAAGACAAGCCACTGAGGGTGAATGTATCCCATCTTCAGGGGGGACTTCCTGCATGGTCTTTAATGGGCTGATGTGGCTAACTGCACCCGGACGGCCTGTAGCACCAAACAGAGTCACTTATTGATAAACATGCACATCACATGTGGAATGTAGCAATTCAGAAACGCTAGGCTTTAAGGTCAGTTGGCCCTCCTGGCAAATGGAACACGTGATAACCAGCCTTGATTCAGACTTTGAAGGTCTCTAAATAACACCGGCCCCGAGTCATTCTCCTGCACCCATTTATAGGGATTAGGGATAAGAGGGGAAAATGAAATCACACGTGGCTATGAGCGGTTAGATGTGATTAAATTAATATTGGGCACACAACTATGCGTCATTGTTTAGACATTGTCTAGCCAAGGTATGACTGATGAGGGCGTCAAAGATGGGATTCATAAATAAACGGAGGTGACTATTCTGCCTCAAAACAACGAACGAATCTAGACAAGAGACACCTTCATGAAATACTTCATGAGAGGAGATGGGCAGGGCCGTTGCTACATACAGTTGAAGTCGGAAGTTTACATACACGTAGGTTGGAGTCATTAAAACTCGTTTTTCAACCACTCCACAAATTTCGTGTCAACAAACTATAGTTTTGGCAAGTCAGTTAGGATATCTAATTTGTGCATGACACAAGTAATTTTTCCAACAATTGTTTACAGAAAGAATATTTCACTTATAATTTACTGTACCACAATTCCAGTGGGTCAGAAATTTACATACACTAAGTTGACTGTGCCTTTAAACAGCTTGTAAAATTCCATAAAATGATGTAATGGCTTAGGAAGCTTCTGATAGGCTAATTGACATAATTTGAGTCAATTGGAGGTGTACCTGTGGAAGGAATTTCAAGGCCTACCTTCAAACTCAGTGCCTCTTTGCTTGGCATCATGGAAAAATCAAAAGAAATAGACCTGTTTGCCCTTAATGACCGTCGTTATGTTTGGAGGGAAAAGGGGGATGCTTGCAAGCCGAAGAACACCATCCCAACCGTGAAGCACGGGGGTGGCAGCATCATGTTGTGGGGGTGTTTTGCTGCAGGAGGGACTGGTGCACTTCCCACAATAGATGGCATCATGAGGAGGGAAATTATGTGGATATATTGAAGCAACATCTCAAGACATCAGTCAGGAAGTTAAAGCTTGGTCGCAAATGCTCACAGAACGGGACCGTCGAGTGCTGAACCGCGTAGCGTGTAAAAATAGTCTGTCCTCAGTTGCAACACAATACCGAGATCCAAAATTCCTCTGGAAGCAACGTCAGCACAAGAACTGATTGTCGGGAGCTTCATGAAATGGGTTTCCATGGCCGAGCAGCCGCACACAAACATAAGATCAAAATGCGCAATGTCAAGTGTCGGCTGGAGTGGTATAAAGCTCACCGCTATTGGACTCTGGAGCAGTGGAAACTTGTTCCCTGGAGTGATGAATCACGCTTCACCATCTGGCAGTCCGACGGACAAATCTGTGCTTGGCGGATGCCAGGAGGATGCTACCTGCCCCAGTGCATAGTGTCAACTGTCAAGTTTGGTGGTGGAGGAATAGTGGTCTGGGGCTGTTTTTCATGGTTCGGGCTAGGCCCCTTAGTTCCAGTGAAGGGAAATCTTAACGCAACAGCATACAATGAAATGCTAGACGATTCTGTGCTTCCAACTTTGTGGCAACAGTTTGGGGAAGGCCCTTTCCTGTTTCAACATGACAATGCCCCCGTACAAAGCGAGGTCCATACAGAAATGGTTTGTCGAGATCGGTGTGGAAGAACTTGACTGGCCTGTATAGAGCCCTGACCTCAACCCCATAGAACACCTTTGGGATGAATTGGAACACCGACTGCGAGCCAGGCCTAATCACCCAACATCAGTGCCCGAACTCACTAATGCTCTTGTGGCTGAATGGAAGCATGTCCCCTCAGCAATGTTCCAACATCTAGTGGAAAGCCTTCCCAGAAGAGGGGAGGCTGTTATAGCATGATTTTGGAATGAGATGTTTGACGAGCACGTGTCCACATACTTTTGGCCATGTATTGTATCATATTAACATGGCATAAGTCATGGCAAAATGTGTAGAATTGCAGGAAATGTGCTTTTAAAACTGAAAACATTTATCCCGACCCTATGGCAAAATGTGTAGAATTGCAGGAAATTAGCTGTAAAACGGCAACGTTTTCCCCCCTCTGTAAAGCATTTGTTTACCTATTGTTAATACAATACTTTTTCTGATAACAGATCCCTCTGTTATATTTTTTAATTCCAGTGCTGAGTTAATGTGAATTAATGTGTATCGGCTAATTGTATAGCTAATAGACTATGTGTTTGTAGATCGACTGAGGTGAATGACGCTACAGTACCCAATGTGATAATGGCTTGGGTAATTTGAGTTTTTTTGCCATTCTCCAAATAGTATTTTAGAGTTATTCAATTGTATAGAAAACCCCACCCACACCAACACACACTCACACACATTAAAACTCACACCCTGGCTACAGCTCTGGAGATGTGTACTGTGTGGGGATTTCACATGTTCCCTTTACATCTTTGAAGAGTTTGTGTGATCTGTAAGACAGGAAGGTTACAAGCTACACATTTCTTTGGTCATGTGTGTCGTATTAGATAGTGTCACAGCCGTAAAAGACAGGCCTGGACTCGATAAAGTTTCAGGGCTATTCTCGTGCTCTTCGGTCGTGCCAGCTTCTTGATAACCTCAAAATATCACCAAGACAGTCAGTGTGGATAACGTCAACGCCGCCTTGATATTCAAAGACAGAGGAATACCAGCAAGAACTCAAACATCAGATTGGTCACAGCCATTTTGACCAAAAAGGAAGAAATTACAAGAAAAGTACTAGCCACTGTTACTATATACTATATACAGCCAGTATTATAGTAATACTGTCACAGTAGCTTAGGGATCTCAACTTTTCTGTTTATCATAGTAATACTGTATAATGAATAGATAGATGGTAGAAACAACCATGGGTGTAAGCAACGGTGTCTCATCACCATCTCAGACAACTTAATCAGATATTGCTGATCACATCTCTCCGTGCATAATATGTGCAATAATCAATTCAATTGACAGACCATTTTTGGACGAGCCAGCTTGTTCAAAGAGTAAAGATGGAGATGAATTCTATGCATTGTATTTCTATGGTGATATATGTTGTGACCACTCTGGGGCACATTTACCACAGTTTAAGTTTGAAGAGGAAATTGAGCGGCGTACCTTCTACCAGTGCAGTTAACAGGGTGACATTAGCAGCCTTTCTCCTTCCAGCGGGCAGGTTGAGCCCAATCTTGTCCAACTTCTCTCTCAATGACCGGCCACCATTTTTAGACTTGGCTCTGTAGGAAAAATAGCGTCATCATTAATTGACAATATGTAAGCTTTCGTATAATCTCTCTCTCTCTCTTTTCTCTCTCAGAAATGTCCTTGTTTTTAAAAGAAAAGCAAACATGTTTGTCCATTAAAATAACATAAAAACAATCAGAAATGCAGTGTAGACATTGTTAATGTTGTAAATTACTATTGTAGCTGGAAATGGCAGATTTTTAATGGAATATCTACATAGGTGTACAGAAGCCCATTATCAGCAACCATCACTCCTGTGTTCCAATGGCACGTTGTGTTAGCTTATCATTTTAAAAGGCTAATTGATCATTAGAAAACCCAATTGCAATTATGTTAGCACAGCTGAAAACTGTTGTACTGATTAAAGAAGCAATAAAACTGGCCTTCTTTAGGCTAGTTGAGTATCTGGAGCATCAGCATTTATGGGTTCGATTACATGCTCAAAATGGCTTTTTCTATGCAACTCTGCTAGAAGGCCAGCATCCCGGGGTCACCGCTTCACTGTTGACGTTGAGACTGGTGTTAAGCGGTTACTATTTAATGAAGCTGACAGTTGAGGACTTGTGAGGTGTCTGTTTCTCAAACTAGACACTCTAATGTACGTGTCCTCTTGCTCAGTTGTGCACCGGGGCCTCCCGCTTCTCTTTCCATTCTGGTTAGAGCCAGTATGTGCTGTTCTGTGAAGGGAGTAGTACACAGCGTTGTACGAGATCTTCATTTTCTTGGCAATTTCTTGCATGGAATAGCCTTCATTTCTCAAAACAAGAACAGACTGACCAGTTTCAGAAGAAATCGAACTGTAATCGAACTCACAAATGCTGATGCTCCAGATACTCAACTAGTCTAAAGAAGGCCAGTTTAATTGATTCTTTAATTAGAACAACAGTTTTCAGCTGTGCTAATATAATCACAAAAGGGTTTTCAAATGATCAATTAGCCTTTTAAAATAATAAACTTGGATTAGCTAACACAACGTGCCATTGGAACACAGGAGTGATGGTTGCTGATAATGTGCCTCTGTACGCCTATGTAGAGATTCCATAAAGAAATCTGTTTCCAGCTACAATATTCAGTTACAACATTAACAATGTCTACACTGTATTTCTGATCAATTTGATGTTATTTTACTGGACAAAAAAGTGCTTTTCTTTCAAAACCAAGGACATTTCTAAGTGACCCTAAACTTTTGAACGGTAGTGTATATACAGTTAAAGTCGGAAGTTTACATACACTTAGGTTGGAGTCATTAAAACTCGTTCTTCAACCACTCCCCAAATTTCTTGTTAACAAACTACAGTTTTGGCAAGCCGGTTAGGACATCTACTTTGTGCATGACACAAGTAATTTTCCCAACAATTGTTTGCAGACAGATTATTTCACTTATAATTCACTGTATCACAATTCCAGTGCGTCAGAAGTTTGCATACACTAAGTTGACTGTGCACTTCACAAAATAGATGGCATCATGAGGCAGGAAAATGTGTGGATACATTGAAGCAACATCTCAAGACATCAGTCAGGAAGTTAAAGCTTGGTCGCAAATGGGTCTTCCAAATGGACAATGAACCCCAAGCATACTTCCAAAGTTGTGGCAAAATGGCTTAAGGACAACAAAGTCAAGGTATTGGAGTGGCCATCACAAAGCCCTGACCTCCATCCTATAGAAAATGTGTGGACAGAACTGAAAAAGCGTGTGCGAGCAAGGAGGCCTACAAATCTGACTCCGTTACACCAGCTCTGTCAGGAGGAATGGACCAAAATTCACCCAACTTATTGTGGGAAGCTTGTGGAAGGCTACCCGAAACGTTTGACCCAAGTTAAACAATTTAAAGGAAATGCTACCAAACACTAATTGAGTGTATGTAAACTTCTGACCCACTGGGAATGTGATGAAAGAAATAAAAGCTGAAATAAATCATTCTCTCTGCTATTATTCTGACATTTCACATTCTTACAATAAAGTGGTGATCCTAACTGACCTAAAACATGGAATTTTTACTGGGATTAAATGTCAGGAATTGTGAAAACTGAGTTCAAATGTATTTGGCTCAGGTGTATGTAAACTTCTGACTTCAACTGTATGTATATGTATATATACATATATTATGTATATTATTATGTATATTATCTTTTTGGTGGAGCAAACTTAATATACTTTTAAATGACTGAAACCAAATAGAAACTGTGTAGAAATGATAATGGACCTACATTCATACAGTTTCTTGACTGTGTCCAGCTCGCCAAATAATCACTAATATGAAATCTAGACAGTCAGGGAACATTTTTAGTGCGGCCCTCCGGGCATCTTTGAAGACCGAATGTGGCCCCCAGGGCAAAATGAGTTTGACAAATCTACTCTAAATTTAGAATTTAGCATGTTCCATTCTATAGGCTATTTGTGGTGGAATGGTTTTTCTATAAAGCGCAGAGACAGCAACTCCAGACTTCCTGTCACCCTAACTCCAGACTTCCTGTCACCCTAACTCCAGACTTCCTGTCACCCTAACTCCAGACTTCCTGTCACCCTAAC